>NC_062524.1:26588393-26618393 GCF_022655615.1 Tachysurus fulvidraco
AACTCAGGTGTGTTTATAAACTCCACCATAAACTCAGGTGTGTTTATAAACTCCACATAAACTCAGGTGTGTTTATAAACTCCACATAAACTCAGGTGTGTTTATAAACTCCACATAAACTCAGGTGTGTTTATAAACTCCACATAAACTCAGGTGTGTTTATAAACTCCACATAAACTCAGGTGTGTTTATAAACTCCACATAAACTCAGGTGTGTTTAAAACTCCACCATAAACTCAGGTGTGTTTATAAACTCCACATAAACTCAGGTGTGTTTAAAACTCCACCATAAACTCAGGTGTGTTTATAAACTCCACATAAACTCAGGTGTGTTTATAAACTCCACATAAACTCAGGTGTGTTTATAAACTCCACATAAACTCAGGTGTGTTTATAAACTCCACATAAACTCAGGTGTGTTTATAAACTCCACCATAAACTCCGCATAAACTCCACCATAAACTCAGGTGTGTTTATAAACTCCACCATAAACTCCACATAAATTCCACCATAAACTCAGGTGTGTTGATAAACTCCACCATAAGCTCTTTGTCCTCGGGGCAAATCCATAAAACCGTCTAGTTAAGATGTGGGTAAATCGTCCACTTCAAAGACTCAGATCTGTGTTTTTTATTCTAGTCTTCAGATCAATGTTGAGCGCATGAGCAAGTAAAATATGTACATATATAATATTAATCACACGGCTTTTATTCTCACCAGTCTGTCGAACACACACACACACACACACACCACGTTAACAAATCATAACACACACACCACATTAACACACAACATAACACACACGGCATTAACACACACACACCACATTAACACACAACATAACACACACGGCATTAACACACACACCTCATTAACACACAACATTAACACACACCATAACACACACACACATACACACACACATTAACAAACCATAACACACACACACCCACACACACCCACACATTAACAAACCATAACACACACACACACACACATTAACAAACCATAACACACACACATACACACACACATCACATTAACAAAACATAACACACACACACACACACAATCACACACCATAACACACACACACACCACATTAACACACACACACACACACACACACACACACACACACACACACATTAACAAACCATAACACACACACACACACACCACATTAACAAAACATAACACACACACACACACACACACACACACACACAATCACACACCATAACACACATACCACATGAACACACACCATAACACACACACCACATTGATAAACCATAACACAGACACACACACATTAACAAACCATAACACACACACACACACACACACACACACACACCACATTCACAAACCATAACACACACACACACACACATACACACACAAACACACACACACACACACACACATTAAAAACCATAACACACACACACACACACACACACACACACACACACACACACACACACACACACACACACACACATTAACAAACCATAACACACACACACACACACTAACAAACCATAACACACACACACACACACACACACACCCCACCTATAGCAATGTAAAGGAAAAGCGCTCATGCCAGGAGGCAGATTGAGCAAAAACGGCTTAAAACAGCAGGTTTTTTATGACTAGATTCAGTCTGATGGTGACCATTTCATGTCTTTAGGAGAAAGTGCAGCTGATCTCTGTATAAAAGCTGATGATTCCTCTGTAACGTCACATCCTGAACTGTAACATCACAGTAATCCACCTTTTTTTAAAAGAATGATGTCATACTTTTTATCCGTTTAAAGTTAACCAGAACGTGTGGAAGTAAATTAACAGTTTCCATTTTTCTCGATTCATAAATTGTTAAAAATAGTGTTTACCTATGATAGATAGATAGATAGATAGATAGATAGATAGATAGATAGATAGATAGATAGATAGATAGATAGATAGATAGATAGATAGATAGATAGATAGATAGATAGATAGATAGAAACTAACAGACAAGCTAACTAACTGAATTTTAAAGATGCACGTTACATTTTGTGACCCGATTAGCTACAAACCCACGCTAGCATTGCTAGCAACTAGCTGGCTAGTTTAGTCGTATCATCCTGCCGTTTTTAATAAAGATGTAGAGATGAAGCTAAAGTCATTTCTTTGCTGCAATTTAATGGTTAAAAATTGACACGTTCAAGGAAACTGTCAAAAGTGACAAAAGAAATTTTCATTCTAAATCAGTTCGACGCCTGTAAAACGTGGCATTATATAAACGTCGGCTTTGTTTCGTTCGTGAGCGCGGCCTCTTAGCATCTGCCTCGTTTCTGTACGATTAGCTTTCTCCTCTAAACAAGACAGCTGTTGCGCAATACTCTGAAATCTGCAGTAATTACAGACACCAGGGGCCTTCACTTTTGTTTCTCTGAAGCATTATAACACCTACACTAATCTCCACACCAAGCTTCTTCAAAGCAAGATAATTCATTTAAATCGTGAAAGCTTCGTTCTCCCCTCAGGCACCATGTCAATTATTTTGTTCTATCGTGTGATTCACCGGCAGCGTGTTGTCGAGGCAGGCGTGAAGCGAGTCACGTATTAAATCCCGCGAACATCCGTGTGCTACAGCGAGCCGCTCTCGCACGGTAACGTGCTCTCGCTGGTTTATTTTTAGGAAGATTGAACCTCCTGTGAGTCAGACCTTCAGAGATGATCCTCGATCGCGCAGAAGGAGAGCCGAGGTCGAGAGCGGCGTGTGGCGGGTCGTGTAAAACGAGGTCAGGTCTCGACACCTGTGATTGATGAGCTCACATAAAACGTAAGGTTTGGGATCATTGGTCCTGCGGTGTGTGGATAAGTGATGAAATTTGTGTGCTCACTTCTAGCTAGAGCTGCAGGTTTATAGGCCATCTGGAAGCCCACGATGTGAAGAACCACAGCACAACACAGGGCATCTGTTTTGTGTCAGGTCGCATTACTGTAATGCGACGTGTAGTTCAACAGCCTCCTCGGGCTACACCGCTCCTTCTGGTGTAACGGCTCCTCTCTGTAGCAGAATATTTTGTTCCTAATCACGTGACTTGCCTGAAGCCTGAAGTTAAAGGACATTATCACGCTTCATTTTATGTCAATTTCATCAGCAGATAAATTGGAAGGATGTCATCTGTCAACTCGGCTCTGACTGTATTATCCAGTGAACGATGTTCAGCTGCGTCTCGTTTATTCCGGCTAAATCGGCTTAGGCACGTCTCGGCCCGTGTGTCATTCACTTCCAGACAGACAGACTGACAGACAGACAGACAGACAGACAGAGACAGACAGACAGACAGACAGACAGATTAACGTGTCCTGCCACTTCTGGCCTTAACAAGAACTGTTCCTGTGGTCTTCTTTTTCCTCACTATGTTCCTCACAGTGCACACTGACAGCTTATATCTCTGCCATAACTTTTTGTAGCCTTCCCTTAAACCATAATGTTGAACAATCTTTGTTTTCAGGTCATTTGAGAGTTGTTTTGAGGCCTCCATGTTGCCACTCTTCAGAGTAGAGTCAAAGAGAACAACAACTTGCATTGGACCACCTTAGATACCCTTTCTCATGATTAGATGCACCGGTTTATGAAGTTCAAGGCTTAATGAGCCACCAAACCGATTGTGTGTTCCAATGAATCAGTGCTAAGTAGTTACAGGTATTCAAATCAACAAAATGGCAAGGGTGCCCAAACTTACCCACCTGTCTAATTTAGTTTTGATGCATATTGTGCGTTTTCTGTTAATCCAATAAACCTCGTTTCCCTACTTTAACATTACTTTAGTGTCCTTCGGTTATTTGACAGATCAGAATGTAATTGCTGATCCAAACCCCCAAATATTTATAAATAATTATCATGGAAATTGTCAGGGGTGCCTAAACTTTTGCATACGACTGTAAATAGATAGATATACAGATGGACAGACAGGGGATAGGTAGGCAGACAGATAAACGGATGGACGGACAGGCTATAGATAGATAGATAGATAGATAGATAGATAGATAGATAGATAGATAGATAGATAGATAGATAGATAGATAGATAGATAGATAGATAGATAGATAGATAGATAGATAGATAGATAGATAGATAGATAGATAGATAGATAGATAGATAGATAGATAGATAGATAGATAGATAGATAGATAGATAGATAGATAGAGTAGAGTGAGATAGATAGATAGATAGATAGATAGATAGATAGATAGATAGATAGATAGATAGATAGACAGACAGACAGACAGACAGATAGATAGATAGATAGATAGATAGATAGATAGATAGATAGATAGATAGATAGATAGATAGATAGATAGATAGATAGATAGATAGATAGATAGATAGAGCGAGCCCACAGTAGAACTCATCACTAAACCCAGAGCTTTTCCGGGGTGCAGATGAAGACAGAGGAGTTTAGTGATGATGATGAAGATCTGTTCTTCTTCCTTTATTAAATCGAGTATAAAATCCACCATAGGAATGAAAGCAGAATGTTGTCTCTCAGCTCAGGCGTGATCAACACCAAACTTTATTTACTGCTTTCTTCACTTTTACTAACTGGCCGAATAATTAACGTACTTTATTTACTGTAGATTTCTGTTGTTATTTATTGTACATTTATTGACACAGAGCTCGAGTTTACATGATTTATTCCCCGGCTTCTCGTCGTCGGTGTGAAACAGAGCCTCACCCACAGAGCACCAAAATAACTCTGAATCAATGTGTGTGTTTTCTGGTTCTTTTCTTTTTTTTCAGTCTCAGCAGAAATGCATCGTGATCTTTGCTCTCGTGTGCTGCTTCGCCGTCCTGGTGGCGTTGATATTTTCAGCCGTGGACGTGCTGGGAGAAGACGAAGACATCCTCAACGGCGATAACTGCAGCGATATCTGCCAGTAAAGCTCTTTATCTTTAACTGCATTTCTATCATAGATTTCACACAAGATTTTGTTTTACTCTCTGATTGTTTTTAATTGTTTAGAATTTAAGAAAAAAAAACAAAAACTGCTTTTTAATCCTGATTGAAATTTTTTTTGCAGTTTACAGACATTTATTTTTGTGTTTATGGTTGGTTAGGGAACCGAAATATCACGAGGAATACAGTATATATATCTTGTATCGTAGAAAAGTATCGTGATATGATATTTTTTGTCATATCGCTCTACCCCTGACCCTCAGCAGCAGCTACAGTTGTGTGTAAATCAGGCTCGTATTTAAGGCTCGTTTTAATCGCTGTACATTTCTGTAAGTTTCGACTTCACGGTATTTTTATTATTTCTAAAATACAGATTTTATACATTCGATTCCTGCCTCCACCTTGTGTGTGGAGTTTGCATGTTCTCCCCGTGCCTCGGGGGTTTCCTCCGGGTACTCCGGTTTCCTCCCCCGATCCAAAGACATGCATGGTAGGTTGATTGGCATCTCTGGAAAATTGTCCGTAGTGTGTGAGTGTGTGTGAGTGAATGAGAGTGTGTGTGTGTCCTGTGATGGGTTGGCACTCCGTCCAGGGTGTATCCTGCCTCGATGCCCAATGACACCTGAGATAGGCACAGGCTCCCCGTGACCCGAGAAGTTCGGATAAGCGGTAGAAGATGAGTAAGTGAGTGAGATTTTATACAGTGTTTGTTTACCCCATGATTACTCCACATATGGATCATGGTTTCTGGTTAATGATCACGGTATCAGTCCGAACTCGTTTCCTGAACACCTCGACGTGAGATCGGTTATTAGCGTCTTTTAGCTAGCGTGACCTCCATCCTAATCACGCTCACCTCCACATCTCACAGCTCATGCGGCTTGTTACCCAGAACGTTTTCCGGACTCAGCCGTTTTCCTCGACTTCCCCCGAGCTCCCTGGCTTCCATTTCCTTCCTAATAAGTCTACAAAATGTCATTTGGAGCTCCAAATTGATTCGGCTCCGGTCCAAGCGGGGGTTGCTTGTTCTCGCTGGAGGTGGGAATTGTTTTCAGGAGCAAAATGCCGAGTACAAGAAATGTGAAAGAGCACTGATTGGAATCTAAAAGAAAGTGAAGAGTTATCAATGTTGGTTATGTTTTTTATGTAAGAACATGAGTCATGGTCATGAGAGTTGGCACGGAACACACACACATACATACACACAGGCCCAGGTTTACTTATTGATCCAAATATAGAGTCAGAATATGCTTGTGTGTGTGTTTGTGTGTGTGTGTGTGTGTGTGTGTGTGTGTGTGTGTGTGTGTGTGCGTGTGCGTGTGCGTGTGCGTGTGTGTGTGTGTGTGTGTGTGTGTGTGTGTGTGTGTGTGAGAGAGAGAAGGACAGGGGTTTTTGCATTTCTTTTTTAAGCAACACAAGCTGCTTCTTTTTCTTTTGTCTTTTTGTGTGTGTGGGTGTATATCTGTGTGTGGTAGTCTCTGTGTGTGTGTGTGTGTGTGTGTGTGTGTGTGTGTGTGTGTGTGTGTGTGTGTGTGTGTGTGTGTGTGTGTGTGTGTGTGTCTGTCTGTCTTCAGACAAAGAATATAAAAGGCTCTCAGGACCATACTGTGTTGTGCTTCGGGTTCTGGTGTGACATGTCTCAGGTCCAGGTTTGATGTCTCAGGTCCATGGTTTGATGTCTCTGAGGTCCATGGTGTGATGTGTATCAGGTCCATTGTGTAACGTATCTCAGGTCCATGGTGTGACGTGTCTCAGGTCCATGGTGTGACATGTCCTAGGTTCATGGTGTGACGTGTCTCTCGTCCATGGTGTGACGTGTCCCAGGTTCATGGTGTAATGTGTCTCAGGTCCATGGTGTGACTCATCCCAGGTCCATGGTGTGACGTATCCCAGGTTCATGGTGTAATGTGTCTCAGGTCCATGGTGTGACGTGTCCCAGGTTCATGGTGTAACGTGTCACTGGTCCATGGTGTGACGTGTCTCTGGTCCATTGTGTGATGTGTCCCAGGTCCATGGTGTGACGTGTCTCTGGTCCATTGTGTGATGTGTCCCAGGTCCATGGTGTGACGTGTCCCAGGTTCATGGTGTAACGTGTCTCTGGTCCATGGTGTTATGTGTCTCAGGTCCATGGTGTGACTCGTCTCAGGTCCATGGTGTGACGTGTCCCAGGTTCATGGTGTGACGTGTCTCAGTTCTAGGGTGTGATGCGTCTCAGGTCCATGGTGTGACGTGTCTCTGGTCCATGGTGTAATGTGTCTCAGGTCCATAGTGTGACTCGTCTCAGGTCCATGGTGTGACGTGTCCCAGGTTCATGGTGTGACGTGTCCCAGGTCCATGGTGTAACGTGTTTCAGGTCCATGGTGTGACGTATCCCAGGTTCATGGTGTAACGTGTCTTTGGACCATTGTGTGATGCATCTCAGGTTCATGGTGTAACGTGTCTCTAGTCCATGGTGTGACGTGTCTCTGGTCCATTGTGTGACATGTCTCTGGTCCATTGTGTGATGCATCTCAGGTTCATGGTGTAACGTGTCTCTAGTCCATGGTGTGACGTGTCTCTGGTCCATTGTGTGATGCGTTTCAGGTCCATGGTGTGAAGTGTCTCTAGTCCATGGTTTGACGTGTCCCAGGTTCATGGTGTAACATGTCTCAGGTCCAGGTGTGACGTGTCCCAGGTTCATGGTGTAACGTGTCTCTAGTCCATGGTGTGACGTGTCTCAGGTCCATGGTGTGATATACAGTGAATACTGGCATAGCAGTAAATCTAATCACGTGGGTTTGAATATCAGTGATGGAGGCTGATATCGATTCCCACCCTTTTAAAGGCATGGCGTGTAATGTAATATTAAATGTCTTGCTCGTCGGCTTAAAAGAAGACTCATAAGATTTATAGATGTAAGGCTTTTATCTGGAGAGATGATGAGGTGTGTGGATGGAAATCATACAGACCACAAGATGAGATTTTTGCTCATACATGCGTAATTGTATTCATTGCAGTTTGATGGCGTAATTAGTAACTAAATCTGATCTGGATTTAATTTAATGTTGGATTTAATGGAGCAGAAAAAAAACTCAGCCATTTCCCTTCAGCTGGAGCTCATTTAGTGTCTCAAACCCATCGGGGAGGTTTGCAGGGAAATTCCCACAACACAAACCAGGAAACAATGAGAAGGAGATGACTTTTATTTTGTTATTGATTTTTTTTTTTTTAATACTTTTTTTTTTTTTAAAGAACAGAGTTTGTTATAGCAACACAAAAAAAGCGACTCATGAGTTATTTTTGGGCGTCTCAAAATTGAACAATAGGGTTTTGAGCCTCCAAACAAACAAACAAACAAACAAACAAAATAAAAGTAAAAAAGATAGAAAAAAATAAATTAATAAAATCCTCATGGGGACACGGTGGCTTAGTGGTTAGCACGTTCGCCTCCCACCTCCAGGGTCGGGGGTTCGATTCCCGCCTCCGCCTTGTGTGTGTGGAGTTTGCATGTTCTCCCCGTGCCTCGGGGGTTTCCTCCGGGTACTCCGGTTTCCTCCCCCGGTCCAAAGACATGCATGGTAGGTTGATTGGCATCTCTGGGAAATTGTCCGTAGTGTGTGAGTGTGTGAGTGAATGAGAGTGTGTGTGTGCCCTGTGATGGGTTGGCACTCCGTTCAGGGTGTATCCTGCCTCGATGCCCGATGACGCCTGAGATAGGCACAGGCTCCCCGTGACTCGAGAAGTTCGGATAAGCGGTAGAAGATGACTGAATGAATGAATGAATATCCTTATAGATTTACAGACATCCAGAACATTTTTAGTTTCACTCCATCATCAGAAATAAAACATGAACCTTTAGGATGCTGTGCAAAGAACAATTTTATTTAAAGGTCAAAAACAGAAGAAATTATTTTCACCATTAAGGACCGCTTTGATTTATGAGATTCTGGAAACTTCCAAACCATCAGGGAGACCAGCGGCACAATGCATCCTGGGTAAATTGGAAAGAGCGCAATGCTCTCGAAAATCCCAAAGCAGCAATTAATCCCAGCTGCATGTTGCAGCTCAATACTAACTCTGTCTGTGCCTTATAGCTTTGACTCCAAATAAATTTTATATTACGGATGAAGCTCACGACCAATCGATGACAAGATGCCGCTTTCCGTCTGTCTTGGTCCCTTTTCCGTTTCTTGTATCCCTGACGATGCGCCGCTTCATCGGTGCGCCGAATCTCTCGGGCGAGGAGGCGAAGATCGATGGCTGCTTCCGTTCTGCTCGTGTCTGAGGAAATAAAGTGTAGATGAAGTTTACGCTTGTCTATTAAATCAGCTTTCTGATGCACTATGGGTTCCTGTGGTCTGAGAAGGCACATCTTCCTGTCTAACATAAACAACATCCTGAATCTAATCTACAAAATATAGGCACCAAATAACACACCGTCTGTCCGTTTTATACCTGAAACCTAAACCAGGTGACGTCCCTAGTTTTTGTTTTACACACAAAAATCCTTTGTCTTGTCTTTTTCTTTTTCATTTTAAACTAAAAAATGATCTGAATCTCTTTCCAAAGGTTCTTCGGTTGTTCCTCTATTAAAAACAATTCCAAAAATCCTTTTTTATGATGTTAAGCCCAACTGATTAGCCAATAAACCTCCTTTATTTTCTAACAACCACAGGTTCAGATATTTGGAGTTTGTTCCACATCATGTGTAAGACCTAGTTAAGGTTTTGGTGTCTCTTGTGTACAGGGTGGTGCTTGTGGAAAATATCCCAGAAGACATCTCTATTTCTCACGAGGGTACGACGTCCCTGACCGCGGGACTCCACGGCCTTCTGGACCTGGCTCAGAAATCGGTGGAGGTCGTGTCACCGTTGTGGGATCTGAACTCCACAGAGCAGGATGCTCGATTCCCTCAAGCCAAGCAGGTTGGTTTTACCTTCACATTTATCATTTCCATGTAACTAATTCTAGAAGAGGCTTAGTGGTTAGCACGTTCGCCTCACACCACCAGGGTTGGGGGTTCGATGCCCGCCTCCACCTTGTGTGTGTGGAGTTTGCATGTTCTCCCCGTGCCTCGGGGGTTTCCTCCGGGTACTCCGGTTTCCTCCCCCGGTCCAAAGACATGCATGGTAGGTTGATTGGCATGTCTGGAAAATTGTCTGTAGTGTGTGTGTGTGTGTGTGAATGAGAGTGTGTGTGTGTCCTGTGATGGGTTGGCACTCCGTCCAGGGTGTATCCTGCCTCTATGCCCGATGACGCCTGAGATAGGCACAGGCTCCCCGTGACCCGAGAAGTTCGGATAAGGGGGTAGAACATGAATGAATGAATGGATGAATTAATTAATTCATTCATTTTTATGCTAATATCGAGACCGTCATCATCTCGCTCATGGTCTTGGGTATGACATTGAATTTGGGAGAGCTGCAAAAACTAAGACTGTAAGAATGTAGTGTCCTGCAGTGCTAAATCCCACACAGCTGTTTTTAACATCTGGATGTCACTTTGTCAGCAAGCTATTAGCTTTATTACTGGTTCTAAAGGAAATTCAGTCTGGTTTAAAGAGGCAGGCTTCTGGTGCTCAGAAACGTTCACCTCTGAAAAACCTCTCCTGCTTACATGTGTGACATTAAAGGACCAGAACTTTCCCTGGGATTCTCCATGGCAAGCTGTTTATTTCATGCGTAATCGTGTCCCCCGACGCTGAGCTGAAACCCTGAGCTCATTAGAGAGGAGAGTCGTGGAGCTCTAATGGATCCCCCTCTAGCTGTTTTGGCAGGCTGCAAATTGCACTCAGAGCGGCTCGCGCAGATCTAATCGCTCGGGCCGGGACGCGGAAGCTTTCCTTGCAGCACCGCAGATCGGTTTCTGAACTGCGAGATTACGGCGAGGAACGATGCTGAGATCTGGCTCGAGAGAACGACGCCGATTTATCAGAAACCCACTCGCGTCATGTGATACATATTTAAAAAAAAAACTCCCTCGTTATTTTCAAAGCGTCGAACGTGACACGATTCTGGTGCTGAATTAAAATGACCTCATTCCTTTGTGTTTCCTCAGGAAGGATGAGTCACAGATGAAAGTAAAAAAGCCGAGCCGAGTTGATGTGAGGACTGTAAATGGATCTGCAGAAGCTTATCACTATGAAATGCTGTAGAAACTTTCTTTTATAATTCAGTTAAAGGTTTACTACATTACCGATGATGCCATTCTCCCTGATGATAGGGTTGGAGTTCATCTCTACGTTCTCAACAGAACGAGGCAGCGGCGTTCAGTGCTAATCGTTCGCCAGACGTGAACTTCATCGCGCTCGTCGTTTAAACTTTCCATCGTGTAACCCTGGAATTCTGGGATGTCGAGTCCGGTATTGGGCGTACAGACGGTTGTTGCGTCCTAAATCGCACACTTACACACTAGTCTACACCGGTGTGTGGTATAAATACAGCTTTGCTTACAGTACGTAGCACAAAATGGGTGGGGCTAGTAGGCATTGACAATGGATGATAAAAATTTAAAGATGGCTGACAAGATGGCTGATGGGGGAAGTCGTGGCCTAATGGTTAGAGAGTTTGACTCCTAACCCTAAGGTTGTGGGTTCGAGTTTCGGGCCGAGTCTCAATACCACGACTGAGGTGCCCTTGAGCAAGACACCGAAACACCCCCCACCACCACCCCCCAACGGTTCCCCGGGTGCCGCAGCATAAATGGCTGCCCACTGCTCCGGGTGTGTGTTCATGGTGTGTGTTCACGGTGTGTGTGTGTGTGTTCATGGTGTGTGTGTTCACAGTGTGTGTGTGTTCACTGCTGTGTGTGTGCACCTTGGATGGGTTAAATGCGGAGAATGAATTCCGCGTATGGGTCACCGTACTTAGCCGTATGTCACGTCACACTCCGGTAAATGAGTGTCGTTTGCAAATGTTTTTAAATTAGGTCACACACATTTGTGTGTTTTTTTTTGAGTAATATTTAATAATGTACTGTATTCACTGTACAGTGCAAAAGCTACTGTAGCGGCGTCACGTTGCGTCACATTACATGCGTTTGACGTCATTCGCCGTCCGCTTGGAAACGGCTTAGACTTCCTGCTAGTAAAAAACTGTTCAAGTTCCATTTAAGAAGGAAAACTAGCCTTCTATCGTTCATCCACCAGCCCGTAGTTATGTAGTGTGTAGTACATTCGGGACGCAGCTAGTTAAACCTGATCGTTAGCTGCTGACTCGTCACAGGAATCATTAGAATTATGAACTAACTAAGAAATTAGCCTCGTAATGACCAAATATGGCACAAGGTTTTCACCAGAAACAGACATTTCTTTTTCAGTCTGTGTTTTCCGAAATAAAGAGATAGAACTAGCGAAACCTCGACATTTCAGAGACCTTGCTACATCCTGAAGTGAGGGTTTAGGCTCTATGGAAGATGATAACAGATGTTTTTGTAATTCTTTACCTTCCTCTGGATCCCCAGTGCCTGGTTTTGCTCCAGTGTAAAACCTGGCCTTCTGTACTGTATATAAAGCTGTAAATTATAGAGTACACAGATTCAGCGTTTCCCTCAGGATCCTATACGGCTCTGTGCAGCTAAATTATTTAATATAAAAGGTAAGTGTAAAAGAACTGAAGGGAACAAACCGATAAAAGGGAATCTCTGGTTGTGACTCTGTTCAGTGTGGAGAGAGACAGTGTGGAGAGATACGGTGTGGAGAGATACCGTGTGGAGAGAGAGAGTGTGTAGAGAGAGAGAGTGTAGAGATACAGTGTGGAGAGAGAGAGAGAGTGTGTAGAGAGAGAGAGAGAGAGAGAGTGTAGAGATACAGTGTGGAGAGAGACAGTGTAGAGAGAGTGAGTATGTGGAGAGAGACAGTGTAGAGAGATTGTGGAGAGAGAGATTGTGGGGAGAGATACAATGTGGAGCGAGCGAGTGTGGAGAGAGAGACAGTATGGAGAGAGAGACAGTGTGGAGAGAGAGACAGTGTGGAGCGAGCGAGTGTGGAGAGATATAGTGTGAAGGGAGATACAGTGTGGAGAGACAGTATGGAGAAAAAGACAGCGTGGAGAGATACAGTGTAAAGATAGTGTGTGAAGAAAGACAATGTAAAGAGAGATTGTGGAGAGAGACAGTGTGAAGAGATACAGTATAGAGAGACACTGAAGAGATACAGTATGGAGAGAGACAGTATGAAGAGATGCAGCATGGAGAGAGACAGTGTGAAGAGATGCAATATGGAGAGAGACAGTGTGAAGAGATGCAGTATGGAGAGAGACAGTATGAAGTGATGCAGTATGGAGAGAGACAGTGTGAAGAGAGACAGTGTGAAGAGATGCAGTATGGAGAGAGACAGTATGAAGAGATGCAGTATGGAGAGAGACAGTGTGAAGAGATGCAGTATGGAGAGAGACAGTGTGAAGAGATGCAATATGGAGAGAGACAGTATGGAGAGAGACAGTGTGAAGAGATGCAGTATGGAGAGAGACAGTATGAAGAGATGCAGTATGGAGAGAGACAGTATGGAGAGAGACAGTGTGAAGAGATGCAGTATGGAGAGAGACAGTATGAAGTGATGCAGTATGGAGAGAGACAGTATGGAGAGAGACAGTGTGAAGAGATGCAGTATGGAGAGAGACAGTATGAAGAGATGCAGTATGGAGAGAGACAGTATGAAGAGATGCAGTATGGAGAGAGACCGTATGGAGAGAGACAGTGTGAAGAGATGCAGTATGGAGAGAGACAGTATGAAGAGATGCAGTATGGAGAGAGACAGTGTGAAGAGAGACAGTGTGAAGAGATACAGTATGGAGAGAGACAGTATGGTGAAAGCCAGCATGAGACCTGATGATTTTTTGACGTTTTTACAGGCTCTACTCCTCTCACCCACAGGGCCGACTGTTACTCCACCGCTTGATGGGTCTGAAAGCTCAGGGTGTTCAGCTGAAGGTAGCCAGCGGGATGCCGTCGTCTCCGGAGCTCGAGCTGCTCTCTCATTACGGTCAAAACAACAACAACAATCTGAATCAGACTCAAACCTGAAACGATCACACACACATGTAAATAAATAAATAAATAAATTCTAAGTGAAGTGTTATTAATGACGGTTTCTGGCGTACCGTAGGTGCGGACGTGCGTTATCTGAACATGACGGCCCTCATTAAAGGTGAGCTCCGTTCCTCTTTCTGGGTGGTGGACAGGAAGCACATGTACATCGGCAGCGCTGCTATGGACTGGAGATCCCTGTCTATGGTGAGACACATTACAAATCTGAAGAATCAAACTTCACCAGTGTTTTACTTATTAGTGCTCGAGATCTTTAACCCTTTACTGTGTGGCAGCTGAAGGAGCTCGGCGTCATCGTTTACCAGTGCAGATGTTTGGCCGTGGACCTGCACAGGATCTTCAACCTCTACTGGCAACTGGAGTACAAGGAGTTTGTTCCTTCGATATGGTCCAAGCGGCTGAGCGCCCTTTACAGCAAGGACGAACATTTTTCTTTTTACCTCAACGGCTCCCAGGCCAAAGCCTACGTTTCGGTGAGCACAAAAAAAAGAGGTTACTTACGATCAGGATTGTAACCAGAATGACTCAGTGTCCTTATAGCTAGTTACAGGCACAAGAGCTAGTACAAAAAACATAATCACTTTGCAAGCGAAATGCAAGCTGACTAATCTAGCTAGCTATCTAACTCACGCTAGTTAATGCTAGCTGATGAAAAACGGGCTCTACAATAACAAACTGTGTTGTATTGTGTACATTAAATATAGTTGTATAGCGGTTTGTCAGTTTGTTGTTTTGCGATTAGCTTGTTAGCATTAGCTTCTGTGTACTCGATGGTGGGCTGCTAAAGAAAGAACATTATTCATCTCTTTGTTTTTTTTTCTTTTCTTTTCTTCAAACATTAAGTTTTTCTTCAAGTTTACCTGAAACTGACATCGAGCTAGTGTTAGTAGCATAATGTATACACTGTAATTGACAAGTAGTTTACTCATAGACTTATAAACTCATGCTAACTACAGCAGTTTTTGCTCATTTTAACAACTTCAGAGTTGATTTTTTTAAAAGTCATTACGACAAAACAGACTTTCTAATCCTTGATAAATACATAAAAAAAACTTTAAGAAACCGTATTATATTTCAGTTATTTTCACATCCACTGCAGCAGGTTCAAGGGGGGCACGGTGGCTTAGTGGTTAGCACGTTTGCCTCACACCTCCAGGGTCGGGGGTTCGATTCCCGCCTCCTCCTTGTGTGTGTGGAGTTTGCATGTTCTCCCCGTGCCTCGGGGGTTTCCTCCGAGTACTCCGGTTTCCTCCCCCGGTCCAAAGACATGCATGGTAGGTTGATTGGCATCTCTGGAAAATTGTCTGTAGTGTGTGTGTGTGTGTGTGTGTGTGTGTGTGTGAATGTGAATGAGAGTGTGTGTGTGAATGAGAGTGTGTGTGTGTGTGCCCTGTGATGGGTTGGCACTCCGTCCAGGGTGTATCCTGCCTCGATGCCCGATGACGCCTGAGATAGGCACAGGCTCCCCGTGACCCGAGACGTTCGGATAAGCGGTAGAAAATGAATGAATGAACTGGATGAATGCAGCAGGTTCCATTTGTTAACTGCGAAACTTAGCATTTAAGTGACAAATTTTTAGGTCGATTACTGTATCATTTTATACCATGTTAACGGAGACTTTAATAGAAGAGCATTTGCTCTCACGCTCGGACTCGGTCGTAAATAAATCTCGCTCATCTGTGATCGATGGCTTCTTAAAAAATCCCAGAAAAAAGCTGATGATTTATTGTCCTGTCCTGTGGAGCTCACAGGCGGTAATCAGTCTCAGGTTCGCAGCCTGTGAGCAAGGACACTTCTGAAAGATATATTTGGACAACTTCTCCATCTTTTCCCAGAAAGTAGAGGATTGATGACTGACTCTAGCTTTTGAAGGTTAAAGGCTTTTGGGCATCATGTAGAAGAGTTTTTAGGGAGTTTTTAACATTTGCCACATTACATAAAGAAATGTTCCATTATTAATATCGTTCATAAATTCATTCGTTAATGAATAGAGATTTTCGATATAACTCCAAGTAAAAGCAGTCCTGTTTTAATGGTAACCATGGTGATGTTGACCGAACGAATACTGTTGTGCATCTGATCCCAGGTTTATATTCTTAAGTTTTGCGTTCGCACAAATGCAAGTCGCTGTACTATGAAGTCTTCAATAGACGTTTCTGTCCTACTACCGGTTGCCATAGTAACAATATGTATCAGCGGGTGACGCTGCTAACGTTCCAAATCGAGATTTTCTCAAAGTTAAATTAAAACATTCTGAAAATCCTCATGGGGACACGGTGGCTTAGTGGTTAGCACGTTCGCCTCACACCTCCAGGGTCGGGGTTCGATTCCCGCCTCCGCCTTGTGTGGGTGGAGTTTGCATGTTCTCCCCGTGCCTCGGGGGTTTCCTCCGTGTACTCCGGTTTCCTCCCCCGGTCCAAAGACATGCATGGTAGGTTGATTGGCATCTCTGGGAAATTGTCTGTAGTGTGTGAGTGTGTGTGTATGTGAGTGAATGAGAGTGGGTGTGCCCTGTGATGGGTTGGCACGCCATCTGGGGTGTATTCTGCCTTGATGCCCAATGACGCCTGAGGCTCCCCATGACCCGAGGTAGTTTGGATAAGCGGTAGAAAGTGAGTGAGTGAGTGTGAGTGAGTTAAATTCCACAATCCTTCCAATTTTAGTATATAGAAGTTGTTTAAAATACTTTTGTAATGTTTCAATTCAACAATACGAATGTTCTAAATTCTCAGAGCTTTAGGAAAGGTATCATTTATTTACAGTTTGTTGTGTATTGTAACACTGTTCAGCAGTTTAAAAAGAAAAGTCTAAAATTCTAAAGTAATTCTCAATTAAAGTAAACTCATTAAATTCTGCGGTTTGGAAGTTGTGTTACTGTTGCTAGAAATTTTGTGTTTTGAATCTTTTTAAAGCATCTGAACGTTTTCTATTCTAAAATTCTTAGAGTGTTTTGCTATAAACAAACAAACAAACAAATAAATAAATAAAGGTAGGATGTAAATGACCTGCCCTGTCTCCATAACATGATATGTTGCTATAATTTTACTGCAACAGGTGCTTGTCTGAACTAATGTGTTCACATAATTAAAAGGGGAAAAAATGAGTGCGAGAGAGAGAGAGAGAGAGAGAGAGAGAGAGAGAGAGAGAGAGAGAGAGAGACATATTGGAGACATATATTGTTGTAATATTGTTGTTGTGTGTCAGAGCTCCCCGAACATCTTCCGCCCTAAAGACCGTACCACGGACATCGAGGCAATTTTCCGCATCATTCAGGATGCCAAGCATTTCATCTATATATCCATGACGGATTACCTGCCTCTCCTGACCAGCGGCACACACAGGTGAGTGTAATATATGAGCTTCTGTCCTGTACCTGTCACCTGTACCTGTCACCTGTACCTGTCACCTGTACCTGTCACCTGTACCCGTCACCTGTACCCGTCACCTGTACCCGTCACCTGTACCCGTCACCTGTACCCGTCATCTGTACCCGTCACCTGTACCCGTCACCTGTACCCGTCACCTGTACCCGTCACCTGTACCTGTCACCTGTACCTGTCACCTGTACCTGTCACCTGTACCTGTCACCTGTACCTGTCACCTGTACCTGTCACCTGTACCTGTCATCTGTACCTGTCACCTGTACCCGTCACCTGTACCCGTCACCTGTACCCGTCACCTGTACCCGTCACCTGTACCTGTCACCTGTACCTGTCACCTGTACCTCTGAGGCGGTGAATGGTGCTCGGACACGTCTCTGGTTCAGTGTGTGTTTATTGTGTAGCTTCGGTTGTACTCAGGCTTGTCGTTTGTTATTACAGTAAATACTGGTCACGTATCGACGGCATGCTGCGTGAGGCTTTGATCCTGAAGCACATCAAAATGCGTCTGCTCATCAGCTGCCGAGAGCAAACGCACGCGCTCACCTTCAACTTCCTGTGGTCCTTACAGAGCCTCTGCGTCCAGACAAACAGCTGCTCCATGGAGGCGGTGAGTAGGCTGTCATATAATAATAATAATAGTACTACTACTACTAATAAACTAAAATTATATTAATAATAATAATAATAATAATAATAAGATGTGGGTCTTTATGTGATAGATCTATCAATAACTTGAGTGATGATAAAAAATGGTATATTTGTTTAAATGAAAACGTTTAGTTTTAATGAAAATAGTCTGACACCTAGTGGTGTTTAGCTGTAAGTGCAAGTAAAAAATTACACATATTTAAATGAAATATTCATGCCGTGTAAAACAGAATATTACAAAATGTGCGTTTTTGCATTCACTTGAGGAAAAAAATCTACTCTGTTTTTCTGAATTAACGACTTAATTATCTCAAAATTATGAGATAATTTCTTTTTGGAAAAACATTTTTTTCACTTTGTTTTTATGAATTAATGAGTTAATTATCTCAAAATTCTGAGAATAATTTTCATGAAAAAAATTTTTTTTTTATTATTACTGTTTTTCTGAATTAACCAGATCCCTTAAACTTGAAAGGCGGGACATGTTTAGTTCCATGCAATCCACCTAAAATAGAGCTCCTGGCAGGATTTTAACGGATTTCATTAATTCAGAAAAACAGAACAATGAAATTTTTTTTTATGAAAAATGATCTCATAATTCTGAGATAATTAACTCGTTAATTCAGAAAAACAGAGCAAAACTTTTTATTCATGAAAAATTCTCATAATTCTGAGATAATTAAGTCGCTAATCAGAAAAAAAGAGCAAAAAACTTTTTATTCATGAAAAATTCTCATAATTCTGAGATAATTAAGTCGCTAATTAGAAAAACAGAGCAGAAAACTTTTTATTCATTAAAAATTATCTCATAATTCTGAGATAATTAAGTTGTTAATTAGAAAAACAGAGCAAAAAATTTTTTATTCATGAAAAATTCTCATAATTCTGAGATAATTAACTCGTTAATTCAGAAAAACAGAGCAAAACTTTTTATTCATGAAAAATTCTCATAATTCTGAGATAATTAAGTCGCTAATTAGAAAAACAGAGCAAAAAACTTTTTATTCATTAAAAATTATCTCATAATTCTGAGATAATTAAGTCGTTAATTAGAAAAACAGAATAGATTTTTTTCCTCAAGTGAATGCAATACGCTTCCGTAGTTTTCAGCATTTTTTAAGAGTTATAAAATAGTATGAAGCTGTAATTCTCACAATGATTCTACTGTGAAATATTTAAAAGTGACTCAATAGATTTGAATGATTTCAATCCAAACTGGTTTATTTCTCACATGACTCTTTCTTTCTTTCCCTTCACACCACTATAACTTATAATTTCCTTCACATTTCATGGTCAGGTATCTTCACATGTGCTTGTTTCTGTGCAGAAGTTCTTCAGTCCTCGGGTGCGAGATGACGGGTCAGCTCAAGGAGTCCAGCATCACAGATACGTGGTGACTGATAACTCTGTGTATATAGGTGATCATCAACAAACCTTCTTTATAAAACATGCGCTTTATAATAAACAGGTGATAAGTCCATCAGAGGGACAAGAACTCTTGTCTAATAGTAAAACGAATTAACAAACAAACAATAAGTATAAAATTTCATTTTGGACTGCGGTTAAAACTTCTTGGAATTTTGGCATGTAGAAATTTTTTCCCCCAAATTCTATATTTCTGTATTTTGTTTCATTCCGTTTAGATGGTTTATGTTTTGTAACCGTTCCATTTTACAAGCACAGAAATTTCTGTATTTGAAAAGTTCCATGTTAAAATTCTTTCTTTAGGAATCTTTTTTGTCGGATGTTTTGTTATTGTAACACGACTGATGTTTTTAGCAAATGCTTTGTACTGTTTAAACCTTTAAAATGGAGAGATTTTAAGAATTTAGAACTTTTCATTGTGTAGAAAAATGTTCCAGGAAAACGAAATGTCTTAAAAATGTTTTAAATTCCTTTGCTGACGCAATATGTTTTATTTCAGGAATAATTATGGAGTGAATTCTGCTCTGTGAAACCTTTGTTTGTGTGTGTGTGTGTGTGTGTGTGTGTGTGTGTGTGTGTGTGTGTGTGTGTGTGTGTGTGTGTGTGTATTTGTGTGTGTGTTTGTGTGTGTGTGTGTTTGTGTGCGTGTGTGTGCGTATGTGTTTGTGTGTGCGTATGTGTGTTTGTGTGTGTGTGTGTGTTTGTGTGCGTGTGTGTTTGTGCATGTGTTTGTGTGTGTGCGTGCATGCGTGTGTGTGTGTGTGTGTGTGTGTGTGTGTGTGTGTGTGTGTGTGTGTGTGTGTGTGTGTGTATTTGCACTGAGTAGGGAACCTAGACTGGGTTGGGAATGAGTTTGTGTATAACGCAGGAGCAGGACTGGTGGTCAGTGAGCCGGGGAGAAGCTCCACACTGACGGAGCGTCTGAAGTCCGTGTTCGACAGAGACTGGCGTTCGGTTTACGCTAAACCTCTTCAGCCCAACAAGATTCCTACCTGCAGCTCGAGCACCGTCGCCGCCGATGTGTCTAAAGGTCACACAGGTCACATGGAGGACACGGGGAGTCCCAACGCCTCTCTGTAAGAGCCGACTGCTGTCAGCGGCACTGACAGACTGAATCGACTCGTCTCGTACCAAGTCCTCACTCGTGCCATCTCTGTTCAGTTCTCACTCATTTCTTATCTCTTCTTATCTGTTCTGTTTTTCATAACAGACCTCAGTGCTTATAATCAAACTTGAAACCTGCCTCGTTATGCTTTATATTTACCTTTAATTTGTCCCCTTCATGTAAACGACATGAAAACTCACTGTTTACTGCCTTTATATCAGAGAATAGACGTCAGGATGAGAAACGCTTTATACGTCTAAAGCGCTATACATCAACTTTATTATTTCTGTAGATAAAATAACAACAAAAAGAAAAGTCATTAGAGATCTGACAAATACAGATAGATAGATAGATAGATAGATAGATAGATAGATAGATAGATAGATAGATAGATAGATAGATAGATAGATAGAAATCAGTACTACTTAATTACTGAAGAATCATCTGTTTCGTTGTGATTATTTGCTTATTTGTTTTGTTTGCTTCCTTTCCAAATAATTTCATAAATAAAAGCAAGCAATCAACTATTTATTTATTTATTTGTTTATTTATTAAATTGTTTATCTATTCATTCGTTTGTTTGTTTTTTCGTTCATTTATTTAATTTTATTTATTGATCTTCTTTTGATCACTTATTTGATCATTTGTTTATTTAAGAGTTTGTTTATTTTCTTAAGTATGCATGCATTTATTTGTTTATTTATTTATGTTCGATATTCGTTCGTTTGCTTGTTTGTTTATTAAGCTTGTTTGTTTAGTCTCGGTATTGGAGGTCGCGTGCTTATTTGCATAGCCACGCCCCCTTCCCCAAGTCTTTAGTCCCTACATCACTGTACTGTATCTCACTCATCTGCTGTGTTTTGTAGTGAGCTGGATTTTTAACCACAGAGGTGTGAAAGACAAGACACTTCTCACTGAATGTAGAATGTAGCAGCCAGCAACTCTGTTTAAACTCAACATGACATTGTCCACGTTTTGCGGTGGGATTGTTGCTTTTATTTATTTTATTTCTTCAGCTTCTACGATGCACATTTCGATGTTAGAATCACAGTAAAGACAGTATATTTTTCTATTAGAAGACTTTCTCTAATATTCTCCATCACGACTTCTTTTACATCATTTTTTCATCATTTCTAAGGGGAAATTTTATAATTTTATATACACTAAGACTAAGTTTTGTGTTATTTAAACATGTGTCTAGAGCACAGACCAAAGCCTGGAGGCGAGTAATGTGATTTATGCGTCGCTCTTCATCTTCATCCTGAATGTATCTTATTTAAAGCATGACGTGAAATCTGCTGCTGTGGTATGTACGTTATGGGGGTGCCAAAACTTTCTGCTCACGCTGCTGTATCGTCTTGATCTTCCAGTTAATCTCGGGTGCCTCTGATCTGGGGGGAATCATCTCTGATTTGTTATTTTAGTTTATGCAACTTTTTAAACAGGTTTTAGTTTTAGAGTTTACATTTTAAAAATTGAATCGTAAAGAAGTGAAACAGCACAAAGCCAAGCAGAGGGTTACAACAACAACTCTCTGGACCTGCGGGCTGCCATGGCAACAGCATAGCGCCGTGACAAGAGGGATTTTTGTTTGCTTGTTTGTTTGTTTTATGTTTGTTTTTACAAAAAACTGTCTTTAAAGGATTTTGAATTTTTAAAATAACGATTTAGTTTTAAAAAATTGTAACATTTTTCAAAAAAATCCTTTCGAACTTTAGAATTTCGAACTTTAGAATATTTAAAAAAATGTATAACTTTTGTAAAACGTTAAAGATTCTAAAGTTTCAAAAATTGAACGTAGTAAAATATTGTAATCTTTTAAAAATGTTTTCTTTTTGTCACATTGTAACATTTAAAAAAAAATAGATTATAAACTTCTAAATTCCAAAATTGTCAGAACTTTTTTTTGTCGCATTTTACGACATTTTAAAATGTTCCGTGTTCTAAAATCTTACAGTTTTGTAAATTAAAAAAAAATGCTGTAGATTCCAAAAAAATTAAAAAGTCCTCAGGACTTCAGCATTTAGAACCTTTTGAAGTTCTAAGGTTTGCGATTCCTAAAAATTTCTAAAAACTTTTAAAATGTTACCATTTTGTAACACTGCAACATTGCGAAAGTTCAAAATTTCCAAAACTCTGGCGACTTGTTTAGGATTTTATCTTGTGTTTGGAATTTTGAAATTTTAAAGTTTGAAATCCATAAATTTTTGCAACTTTAGAATTAAAATAATCTAAAATCTAAAAAAGACTTTTATTCCCCTTTTGGTTAAAGATTCTAAAGTGCAAAATTCTATAATCTATTTAAATGTTTTTTTATTTTTATTTTTGTAACAATATAACATTTGTGAACAACTTCGATTTAGAGTTTTTGCTTATTTTCATAAAGCCATAAGAATTTCGAATAAATCTGAGAAGAATAAAACACTTTGCTGTTAGGAAACGAATCTGAGACCATTTAAACATTTTTTATTTATTAATCAGCAACACATTCTTAATTTTTATCTGTTTATAGCTACATGTGGGACGAGAAGCTAGTTCCTGTTCTTGCTTACGTTACAGCAGCTATAAACATCATTCCCTCGCTGTCTCTCTTTACTCTTTGTATTATTTGATGTTTGAATTTGATACGACATTAAGACACGATTTATCAGGTGTAAGTGAAGCCACAAACAAACTTAATCTCCTCTCCTCTAAAGATACTGAACGTTCCAGCTTTACCTCTGACTGTTACAAAGCGCTGACACTAGAGACTCCTTCCATAAATGTTACATAAAACGTCTCCACGTCGCAGACAAAACGTTTATGAACGTGGTTTTTAGGTAGTCTCTGTACGCTAGCTGTTGCTATAGAAACGGTTGCCTCCGATCTTAATACGACAATAAAATTTGGAAAATATAGCCATGGCCCTAAAATCCAGATCTATTTTTTTTCTATTAATTTCCAACATACTGCACTTTGTGTGTCTTTAAAAAAAAAATTTCTTGTTGTATATAATAATATCTCAAACAATCCCTTTAATTATTGCAAGACAAACATCGACACTGCTGCTCAGTTATCCTATTTATTAATAAATAAATATTTATTTATTAATTTGCACGAGAGCTTTTTTCTTTTTCTTTTGCATGCTCTGCTTTCTGAGCTGTATAGTCTCATGTACAGTGTCACATGTATTGTCTACAAGACAAACGACACTCTGGTCCTCTGTACCGTTCTGTAGAAACGGATAATCTTTACTTTACTTCCAAACGAACCGTACGAGGAAGAAGAAAAATCCTGTATACTTACAATCACTTTGTTAATGCTGACTTTTATTATTGAATGACTTGCATTTGTATTCCTAATAAAGAGAAATGCTGAAAACACACGTGTTAGTATTTCTGTTCTTGTGTAAAAGCAATGATTATGAGGTTCATTAGTGAATATGCATATAATGAAGGTGGGTTGTGTTCATTGTACAGAAGAAATATTCTATTCTATTGCACATTATTAATGAGCAAATATTAATTCTATCTGAGGGGGGCATGGTGGTTTAGTGGTTAGCACGTTCGCCTCACACCTCCAGGGTTGGGGGTTCGATTCCCGCCTCCACCTTGTGTGTGTGGAGTTTGCATGTTCTCCCCGTGCCTCGGGGGTTTCCTCCGGGTACTCCGGTTTCCTCCCCCGGTCCAAAGACATGCATGGTAGGTTGATTGGCATCTCTGGAAAATTGTCCGTAGTGTGTGTGTGTGTGAGTGAATGAGAGTGTGTGTGCCCTGTGATGGGTTGGCACTCCGTCCAGGGTGTATCCTGCCTCGATGCCCGATGACGCCTGAGATAGGCACAGACTCCCCGTGACCCGAGAAGTTCGGATAAGCGGTAGAAAATGAGTGAGAGAGAGTAATTCTATCTGTTTACATTCATTTTCACCTTCCCAGTGACCTCACTGACCCGTCCGGACCTCAAGGAATCTTCCCTCATTAATTAATTACATTTATTATATAAAATTGTATATGAAGTATTGCCTTATTACTTCAATATTTCGAAATCAATTTAAAATTAATTTATTCACACAAGTTAACGAATATTAATGAAGCATGGAGTTTATTGTTCATTTTACTTTCTTACGTTGATGATAAATTGTTACGTAAATATGACGTTTAAACAACTTTTTTTTAATGGAAATGGAAATAATTTTTTATTACAAAAATAAAATATGAAAATATGAAAATCATCGTGTTTATTAACAAGATTTAATATTAACAGCTTCTAAAACGGAAAATAAAATGTACAAATAAATGTAGGAAATAAAATGTGGAGTGTTTTACGAGTTTCTTTGTAATGATTTCTTTGATCTTTGTAATAAACACAATGTTTGTTTATTGTTTGCTTTTGTTTGTTTCTGTACTTTTTCCTCACGTGCTGTACGTGCCCACGTAGCGCCCTTGCGTGCGTCCTGCGTCAAAGCGTTACCATGGTTTCACGGCATTTGCTCTCTGGATCCAGGCGGTCTTGGTCCAATCCTAATTGTCTCCCTGTTCCCTTTGTCAGTGCCCTACATTTAGCACAGACTGCTGCACCCTAGTTAGTGCACTTTACTCTGTAATGTTGGATTGTATTTGGGATGCGGCCACATTTTGTTTTGGCCCGGTCTCAGATCTGAGGAAGACAAATGTCCGAGCTCTCGGTGGTGATTGTGTGCAGCATTAAATCCGTGCTGAGACGCTGCTCGGGCTGTTAGACAACAATAACACTGAGACAGAGAGAGACAGAGCTGCTGCTGGTCATGGCGGAGGACAGCGAGTGGGTCACCGAGAGCATCGCCGCTTATCTGGGCAGCACAGAGTGGCTCATTCCGCTCACTGATTTTATAGAAAACAAATGTTCAGGTAATTTCTGCTGAATTTGTTTTTATGCTCTTAAAGTTTATTATCATTAAAAACACAAAGGTATCTGCCTAGTAAATTAGTGTCATGTAAGGCTAGGGCTTAACTAGGACTGGTTTAACTAGGGCTTGTCTAATTAGGGCTTGTCTAACTAGGGCTGGTTTAACTAGGGCTTAACTAGGACTGGTTTAACTAGGGCTTGTCTAACTAGGGCTGGTTTAACTAGGGCTTAACTAGGGCTTGTCTAACTAGGGCTGGTTTAACTAGGGCTTAACTAGGACTGGTTTAAATAGGGCTTGTCTAACTAGGGCTGGTTTAACTAGGGCTTAACTAGGGCTTGTCTAACTAGGGCTTGTCTAACTAGGGCTGGTTTAACTAGGGTTTAACTAAGGCTGGTTTAACTAGGGCTTGTCTAACTAGGGCTGGTTTAACTAGGGCTTGTCTAACTAGGGCTGGTTTAACTAGTGCTTAAATAGGGCTTGTCTAACTAGGGCTTGTCTAACTAGGGCTGGTTTAACTAGGGCTGGTTTAACTAGGTCTTGTTTAACTAGGGCTTGTCGAACTAGGGCTTATCTATCGAGGGCTGGTATTAACTAGGGCTTAACGAGGACTTCTCTAACTAGGGCTTGTCTAAATAGGTCTTACCTAACTAGGGCTCGTCTAACTGGGGCTTGTCTAACTGGGGCTTGTCTAACTGGGGCTTGTCTAACTGGGGCTTGTCTAACTGGGGCTTGTCTAACTAGGGCCTCGTCTAACTAGGGCTCGTCTAACTAGGGCTTAGGTAGGGCTTGTCTAGGTAGGGCTTTTCTAATTAGGGCTTAAGTAGGGCTTGTCAAGGTAGGGCTTGTCAAGGTAGGGCGTGTCTAATTAGGGCTTGACTAACTAGGGCTTGACTAACTAGGGCTTGTCTAACTAGGGCTTAAATAGGGCTCGTCTAACTAGGGCTTGTCTAATTAGGGCTTGTCTAACTAGGGCTTGTCTAATTAGGGCTTGTCTAATTAGGGCTTGTCTAACTAGGCTCATCTAACTAGGGCTTAACTAGGGCTCGTCTAACTAGGGCTTGTCTAACTAGGGCTCGTCAAACTAGGGCTCGTCTAACTGGGGCTTAACTAGGGCTTGTCTAACTAGGTCTTGTCTAGGTAGGGCTTGACTAACTAGGGCTCGTCTAACTAGGGCTCGTCTAATTAGGGCTTGTCTAATTAGGGCTTGTCTAACTAGGGCTTGTCTAATTAGGGCTCGTCAAACTAGGGCTTGTCTAACTAGGGCTCATCTAACTAGGGCTCGTCTAACTAGGGCTCGTCTAACTAGGGCTCGTCAAACTAGGGCTCGTCTAACTGGGGCTTAACTAGGGCTTGTCTAACTAGGTCTTGTCTAGGTAGGGCTTGACTAACTAGGGCTTGTCTAACTAGGGCTTAACTAGGGCTCATCGAACTAGGGCTCGTCTAACTAGGACTCGACTAACTGGGGCTTGTCTAACTAGGGCTTAACTAGGGCTTGTCTAACTAGGGCTTGTTTAACTAGGGCTCGTCTAACTAGGGCTCGTCAACTAGGGTTTGTCTAACTAGGGCTTAACTAGGTCTTGTCTAACTAGGGCTCGACTAACTGGGGCTTGTCTAACTAGGGCTTTTCTAACTAGGTCTTGTCTAACTAGGGCTTGACTAACTGGGGCTTGTCTTACTAGGGCTCGTCTAACTAGCGCTCGTCTAACTAGGGCTTAGGTAGGGCTTGACTAACTAGGACTTGTCTAACTAGGGCTTGTCTAACTAAGGCTTGTCTAACTAGGGCTAGTCTAACTAGGGTTTGTCTAACTAGCATCTTTTCTGCATGTAAGGATTAAAAAGCAAACACTTAGCATTCAACTAAAAATACTAGGCTTCTTCTCTAAAGGATTAAACTCTGCATTCGATGTTTATTAATAACAAAATAATGACAGTGTATTTCACTCATAAACAAACACTGACGTGCAACTACGTCCTAGCAAAGCATATAACCTGTATAGTACTGCATATTACACATGTACTGTACTCATACATGTACTGTAGAGTAACACATCCAATAATAATGCGATATACTGTACTATATACTATATACTACACTAATACATTAGACAGACAGATAGATAGATAGATAGATAGATAGATAGATAGATAGATAGATAGATAGATAGATATGCTCTATTATACCCTTATAGACCTCTATGATATATTTATCTATATACACCAGGTTCATATGCAGATTTATTCGTAATTCCTTATTTGAATATGTAGTACTATACAACTCCACCTAATCATCTTCATCATCATCATCATCATCATCATCATCATGTACACGTGTAGTTTAATATTAAAGTCAGGTGTTATATGTGTATGCGCTGCATCAGTACAGTAATATCCCCGTATGTTGTCTCGTATCCTGCCAGTGTTTGACGACGAGGAGGAAAATAAGTTATCGTATACCGAAATCCATCAGCAGTACAAACAGATGGTGAGTAATAAACCACGTCGATTCTTACGACTTCCTTAATTCGTTATACTGTCCATTTAGAAACAGCTGTGCGATAAATCATCTCCGCTCCACGTACATCGTCCTGAAATTCCCTTTCAGGTAGAAAAGCTGTTAGAAAACTACATGCAGGAAGTCGGCATTAGCGAACAGCAGTTTCTGGACGCCTGCTCGTCTCCGTTCGCCAAGTCGAAAACCTTGCAGGTGAGCGAGAAATATATATATTTATATATAATGTATTAGAAGTTACGTGTGATGAGGTCGTGATATGAGGTGATGCTCTGGGGTAAGAAGACTCCTGGGTTTAACCAACACTTTATT
The DNA here is from genome assembly GCF_022655615.1 of Tachysurus fulvidraco. Lineage (NCBI taxonomy): Eukaryota > Metazoa > Chordata > Actinopteri > Siluriformes > Bagridae > Tachysurus > Tachysurus fulvidraco. The sequence continues at coordinate 26,616,625 of NC_062524.1, forward strand.
CCTTCACCAGGAGTCTATATGAAGGCAATAGTGACATGAGATAAGGTTTCACTTTGACTCTACAGTTAAAGTGGAAGTGAGTCACGTTAAACCCAATCTACCAGCAGATTAACACGCTCACCCTGAACTGGGTTACTGAGCCAGAGGAAGCGGCTCCGTGCCGCATCGGCGCACCTCGATGATCCCGGCCGCGTCCTCGGAGACTTACGGCGGCTTTCCACAGCAGATTAACTTAAACAAGAGGCTGAGAATGTGAGCTTCGAAAAGGGAAAGGAGACGAGGTCAAGGCTCCGACCCATTTACAACAAAGAAGCCTGAGATATTTATATGCCTACAGCATCGGACATCACAACCCACCGGTGTTAAAGATAATATATCCGTTTTCCAGGTCACTTTAATGAAACGGCTTTAAATCAAATTAAATAACGTACGGATTCTAACAGTTCCCGTCCCTCTCCCATCTTTACAACACGTCGTCCAAAATAAAACGGGTTTAATAAATAAAAAGAATCGTTAGAAATAGTGTTAAGGAACATTTTCTGGCAAGACATCAAACCTACACTCACTCACTCTCTCTCACGACCGCTTATCCGAACTTCTGGGGTCACGGGGAGCCTGTGCCTATCTCAGGCGTCATCGAGCATCGAGGCAGGATACACCCTGGACGGAGTGCCAATCCATCACAGGGCACACACACACACTCTCATTCACACACACACTCACACACACACTATGGACAATTTTCCAGAGATGCCAATCAACCTACCATGCATGTCTTTGGACCGGGGGAGGAAACCGGAGTACCCGGAGGAAACCCCCGAGGCACGGGGAGAACATGCAAACTCCACACACACAAGGCGGAGGCGGGAATCGAACCCCCAACCCTGCAGGTGTGTGTGAGGCGAACGTGCTAACCACTAAGCCCCCGTGCCCCCTTCAAACCTACACTTCGTTAAAAAAACAAAAACATTTGCAAACACTTTGCACACTTCTTACGAGGCTGGTGGTAACCAACAGTTAAAGATTAAATGGCAGACATCAAGGCAGCGTTAGCAAACACAACTGTGAGTAATCAGGAAACCCGACTCTGACCAGGGGAAAAAAAAAGATGACTAAAATTCTTCCTCATGTAGACAAAAGTCCTTGAGATGTTCTGAGATCTTGGCAACCAAGGACTGTTAATAAACCTGTCGGAACAAACTAAGAAATAAATAAATAAATAAATAAATAAATAAATAAATAAATAAATAAATGACATTATTAATAAACACTGATACGGTACCCAATAGGGTTCCCTGAGGGATGCCTAAGTTCCCTGTCTGTCCATGCAGCACTACACACTACATATTTTAGTTGGCTTTATCATTTAAACTCATGTTGAAGATGGACTTTACCGTCCTGATGTAACCCCGGTTACGTAACGCCTGCCAGTTTATTTTAGTGCCACCATTTAATCCATTTACTCTTCTCCTGATTTTCCCAGGCTCTGTTCCAGCCGGTGTTGGCCACAAACGACTTTCAGATGTTTCGCTCGCTGATGGTGCAGAAGAATGTGGAGCTGCAGCTTCAGGCCCTGCGCGTCATTAAGGAGAGGAACGGTGCGGTCCGCAGTTCGGCTCTGATCACGCGTTGTGGTCGTGTGATAGTCTGATGAACACGAGACGCTTTAATTTAAGGTGTGTGTGATGCGTTTGTGTGTCTTGTGTGCACCACAGGAGCCCTGCCTGAATGTCTGACCGACGGTACGGATGTGATGAGCGAACTGGAGC
>NC_062524.1:26625893-26633305 GCF_022655615.1 Tachysurus fulvidraco
GCTGTGTGTGTGTGTTCTCTGCTGTGTGTGTGTGTGTGTGTGTGTTCTCTGCTGTGTGTGTGTGTGTGTGTGTTCACTGCTGTGTGTGTGTGTTCACTGCTGTGTGTGTGTGTGTGTGTGTTCACTGCTGTGTGTGTGTGTGTGTGTGTGTGTGTGTGTTCACTGCTGTGTGTGTGTGTGTGTTCACTGCTGTGTGTGTGTGTGTGTTCACTGCTGTGTGTGTGTGTGTGTGTTCACTGCTGTGTGTGTGTGTGTGTTCACTGCTGTGTGTGTGTGTGTTCACTGCTGTGTGTGTGTGTGTGTGTGTGTTCACTGCTGTGTGTGTGTGTTCACTGCTGTGTGTGTGTGTGTGTGTGTTCACTGCTGTGTGTGTGTGTGTTCACTGCTGTGTGTGTGTGTGTTCACTGCTGTGTGTGTGTGTGTTCACTGCTGTGTGTGTGTGTGTGTGTGTGTTCACTGCTGTGTGTGTGTGTGTGTGTGTTCACTGCTGTGTGTGTGTGTGTGTGTGTGTTCACTGCTGTGTGTGTGTGTGTGTTCACTGCTGTGTGTGTGTGTGTGTGTTCACTGCTGTGTGTGTGTGTGTGTGTGTTCACTGCTGTGTGTGTGTGTGTGTGTTCACTGCTGTGTGTGTGTGTGTGTGTTAACTGCTGTGTGTGTGTGGTGTGTGTTCACTGCTGTGGTGTGTGTGTGTGTGTTCACTGCTGTGTGTGTGTGGTGTGTGTTCACTGCTGTGTGTGGTGTGGTGTGTGTGTGTGTGTGTGTGTGTGTGTGTGTGTGTGTGTGTGTGTGTGTGTGTGTGTGTTCACTGCTGTGTGTGTGTGTGTGTGTTCACTGCTGTGTGTGTGTGTGTTCACTGCTGTGTGTGTGTGTGTGTGTGTGTGTGTGTGTGTTCACTGCTGTGTGTGTTCACTGCTGTGTGTGTTCACTGCTGTGTGTGTTCACTGCTGTGTGTGTTCACTGCTATGTGTGTGTGTGTGTGTGTTCACTGCTGTGTGTGTGTGTGTGTTCACTGCTGTGTGTGTGTGTGTGTTCACTGCTGTGTGTGTGTGTGTTCACTGCTCTGTGTGTGTGTGTGTTCACTGCTGTGTGTGTGTGTGTGTTCACTGCTGTGTGTGTGTTCACTGCTGTGTGTGTGTGTGTGTGTTCACTGCTGTGTGTGTGTGTGTTCACTGCTGTGTGTGTGTGTGTGTGTGTGTGTTCACTGCTGTGTGTTTGTGTTCACTGCTGTGTGTGTGTGTGTGTGGGTTAACTGCTGTGTGTGTGTGTGTGTGTTCACTGCTGTGTGTGTGTGTTGTGTGTTCCACTGCTGTGTGTGTGTGTGTTCACTGCTGTGTGTGTTCACTGCTGTGTGTGTTATCTGCGGTGTCTGTGTGTGTGTTCACTTCTGTGTGTGTGTGTGTGTGTTCACTGCTGTGTGTGTGTGTGTGTGTTCACTGCTGTGTGTGTGTGTGTTCACTGCTGTGTGTGTGTGTGTTCACTGCTGTGTGTGTGTGTGTGTTAACTGCTGTGTGTGTGTGTGTGTTCACTGCTGTGTGTGTGTGTGTGTGTTCACTGCTGTGTGTGTGTGTGTGTGTTCACTGCTGTGTGTGTGTGTGTGTGTGTTCACTGCTGTGTGTGTGTGTGTGTGTGTATGTGTGTTCACTGCTGTGTGTGTGTGTGTTTTTGTGTGTGTGTTAAATGCTGTGTCTGTGGGTGTGTGTATGTGTGTTGACTGGTGTGTGTGTGTTCACGTTGTGTGTGTGTGTTCACGTTGTGTGTGTGTTCACGTTGTGTGTGTGTTCACGTTGTGTGTGTGTGTGTGTGTGTGTTCACTGCTGTGTGTGTGTGTGTGTGTGTTCACTGCTGTGTGTGTGTGTGTGTGTTCACTGCTGTGTGTGTGTGTGTGTGTTCACTGCTGTGTGTGTGTGTGTGTGTGTGTGTTCTCTGCTGTGTGTGTGTGTGTTCACTGCTGTGTGTGTGTGTGTGTTCACTGCTGTGTGTGTGTGTGTGTGTGTGTGTTCACTGCTGTGTGTGTGTGTGTGTGTTCACTGCTGTGGTGTGTGTGTGTTCACTGCTGTGTGTGTGGTGTGTGTTCACTGCTGTGTGTGTGTGTGTGTTCACTGCTGTGTGTGTGTGTGTGTGTTCACTGCTGTGTGTGTGTGTGTGTGTTCACTGCGGTGTGTGTGTGTGTTCACTGCTGTGTGTGTGTGTGTGTGTTAACTGATGTGTGTGTGTGTGTGTGTGTTCATGGTGTGTGTGTGTTCACTGCTGTGTGTGTGTGTGTGTTCACTGCTGTGTGTGTGTGTGTTCACTGCTGTGTGTGTGTGTGTTCAATGCTGTGTGTGTGTGTGTGTTCACTGCTGTGTGGGTGTGTTCACTGGAGTGTGTGTGTGTGTGTGTGTGTGTGTGTGTTTTCTCTGCTGTGTGTGTGTGTGTGTTCTCTGCTGTGTGTGTGTGTGTGTGTTCACTGCTGTGTGTGTGTGTGTGTGTTCACTGCTGTGTGTGTGTGTGTGTGTTCACTGCTGTGTGTGTGTGTGTGTTCACTGCTGTGTGTGTGTGTGTGTGTTCACTGCTGTGTGTGTGTGTGTGTGTTCACTGCTGTGTGTGTGTGTGTGTTCACTGCTGTGTGTGTGTGTGTGTTCACTGCTGTGTGTGTGTGTGTGTTCACTGCTGTGTGTGTGTGTGTTCACTGCTGTGTGTGTGTGTGTGTTCACTGCTGTGTGTGTGTGTGTGTGTGTTCACTGCTGTGTGTGTGTGTTCTCTGCTGTGTGTGTGTGTTCACTGCTGTGTGTGTGTGTGTGTGTTCACTGCTGTGTGTGTGTGTGTGTGTTCACTGCTGTGTGTGTGTGTGTGTTCACTGCTGTGTGTGTGTGTGTTCACTGCTGTGTGTGTGTGTGTTCACTGCTGTGTGTGTGTGTGTGTGTTCACTGCTGTGTGTGTGTGTGTGTGTGTGTGTGTGTTCACTGCTGTGTGTGTGTGTGTGTGTGTTCACTGCTGTGTGTGTGTGTGTGTTCACTGCTGTGTGTGTGTGTGTGTGTGTGTGTGTGTGTTCACTGCTGTGTGTGTGTGTGTGTTCACTGCTGTGTGTGTGTGTGTGTGTGTTCACTGCTGTGTGTGTGTGTGTGTGTGTTCACTGCTGTGTGTGTGTGTGTGTTCACTGCTGTGTGTGTGTGTGTTCACTGCTGTGTGTGTGTGTGTGTTCTCTGCTGTGTGTGTGTGTGTGTGTGTGTGTGTGTTCACTGCTGTGTGTGTGTGTGTGTGTTCACTGCTGTGTGTGTGTGTGTTCACTGCTGTGTGTGTGTGTGTGTTCACTGCTGTGTGTGTGTGTGTGTTCACTGCTGTGTGTGTGTGTGTGTGTGTGTTCACTGCTGTGTGTGTGTGTGTGTGTTTGTGTGTGTGTTCACTGCTGTGTGTGTGTGTGTGTTCACTGCTGTGTGTGTGTGTGTGTGTTCACTGCTGTGTGTGTGTGTGTGTGTTCACTGCTGTGTGTGTGTGTGTGTTCACTGCTGTGTGTGTGTGTGTGTTCACTGCTGTGTGTGTGTGTTCACTGCTGTGTGTGTGTGTGTGTGTTCACTGCTGTGTGTGTGTGTGTGTTCACTGCTGTGTGTGTGTGTGTGTGTTCACTGCTGGTGTGTGTGTGTGTGTTCACTGCTGGTGTGTGTGTGTGTGTCACTGCTGTGTGTGTGTGTGTGTCATGCTGTGTGTGTGTGTGTTCACTGCTGTGTGTGTGTCTGTGTGCTCCCTGCTGTGTGTGTGTGTGTGTGTTCACTGCTGTGTGTGTGTGTGTGTGTGTTCACTGCTGTGTGTGTGTGTGTGTGTGTGTTCACTGCTGTGTGTGTGTGTGTGTGTGTGTGTGTTCACTGCTGTGTGGTGTGTGTGTGTGTTCACTGCTGTGTGTGTGTGTGTGTGTTCACTGTGTGTGTGTGTGTGTGTGTGTTCACTGTGTGTGTGTGTTCACTGCTGTGTGTGTGTGTGTGTGTTCACGGTGTGTGTTCACTGTGTGTGTGTGTGTTCACTGCTGTGTGTGTGTTCACTGCTGTGCGTGTGTGTTCACTGCTATGTGTGTGTGTGTGTGTGTTCATGGTGTGTGTGTGTGTTCACTGCTGTGTGTGTTCATGGTGTGTGTATGTGTTCACTGCTGTGTGTGTGTTCATGCTGTGTGTGTGTTCACTGCTGTGTGTGTGTTCATGCTGTGTGTGTGTTCACTGCTGTGTGTGTGTGTGTGTTCACTGCTTTGTGTGTGTTCATGCTGTGTGTGTGTTCACTGCTGTGTGTGTGTGTGCGTGTGTGTGTGTTCACTGCTGGTGTGTGTGCATTTGGATGGGTTAAATGCAGTGAAACGAATTCTGAGTATGGGTGTCACCGCACTTAACCGTATGTCACGTCACTTTTGAGATGCTTTTCTGCTCTTCGCGGTGTAAAGATGATTATTTTGAGTTACTGTTCACTTCCTGTCACTTTTTGTAAGTTGTTGGTCAACCAAAAATATTGTCGAATACGACGTCGTTCAGCCGCGTAAAGCCAAAGACACTGGAGTTTTTTATTTACTCAGTGTTTCAGGTTTTGCTCAGATGTCATGTCTGTCTCGTTCCCTCATCCTCATTTTCTCCTGTCTTCTAAGGAAACTTAGAGGATATCGACGGGGAGGAAGCTTGCGAGATTCGCAGGACGGTAGTTCTGTGTACAGGTGAGCTTTAATCCTCCACACCTTCGTCACTCCATTATGCTTTTATCCACAAGAAAACAAACTTCCAAATAGATACAGAAAGATACAGATGTTAACAGCTATTTAAATTTATATACAATAAAACAATATAATATTATCCCTGCTGAGTTATTTTTAATTAATTAATTTTTTTCCAGCTCGGAGAAACTTCAGTATGGTGAAGACCGCCGTCAGCAAGACCCAGGACCCTTCACCGTCTACAGTTGTCAGTTACATGCCCTGGTGGTATGAGTTTGTGTGTGTGTGTGTGTGGTTGTGTGTGTGTGTGTGGTGTGTGTGTGTGTTTGTTGTCTGACTTGCTGATATGATGCTTGCAGGTGGATTACAGGCAGAAAGCAGCGGCAGCCGGACGAATCCCCCACCAACTACCTGCGGAGAGAAACGGGCACCAGCGACTCAGAGATTCTCACAGCAGACTCATCGGTGTTGTTTAAACAAGCTACAACTAAAACACTCACTGCTAGAGCAAAAGTTTGTTGCACCCTCACTTTAGTGTAAATATTTAACAGTAATATTTCTGAATGTGATTTAAAATTACATTTATCCACTTTTCATTTCTTTAAGCACTTTTTTCTGAATTTTTTTAGTGTTATGCAATTCTCCAAAACTGTTTTTGTTTGTATTTATTATCCACTCTTTGGTGGCATCTTTGTGGGTTATTAGTTACTGCTTATTACTGTTTTGTTTTGTTTGTTTTTACTTGGACATCCGCACTTTCTTTCTTTGTTTTAAAAATTATGATATTATTTTTTATTTATTATAGTTTCCTCTGTTGTTTGGTTTTATTTATTTATTGTTTGTTGTTTGTTTGTTTGTTTATTTATTTAAATTATTTAGCTTTTTTTTTAGCTCTGTGTTTTTTGTGTTGTTGTTTTCAGTATTTTTTTTACACTCTTTGACTACATCTTTGCTGCTGTTCTTTCTCTTATCTCTGAAGGTTCTGATATCTTTTTTTTTCACTTCCTCTGTGAGTTAGATTGTAGTCGAGTCAGACTCGTTTTCCTTCTTTTTGCTTGACTCTAAAATAAATAAATAAATAAATAAAAATTTTTGCAGCCAGGATATCTAAAGGTTAACTACAGTCTGTTGGGATTAAAACCATTTGAGCTTGTTTAATACACAGAGCTGCTGATTACGCAGTGAGTTCATGTAATCATTATTAATGTAATCAGTGTTTTGTGACTGTTGTACCAGATCGCTCCATCAGGCCGCTTGGTTTCCTGCTGGATATTTCTACGACACACAGGTACAGTACGACTCTCCTGCGTCAGCGGTTCACTTTACTTCACCCGAGTTCACGCTAACACGACTGTGACTGAAACGCGGTTCTGTCTTCGATGAAGGTTCTGTGCAACATTTTACAGCGACGGCTGACGTGTGTGAACAATCCGGACGTCCTCGCCATCAACGGCGTGCGGAAGCTCCTGATCGCTAAAATTTTTTGTTTGTTGCTTGTTTCAAATGTGACTGTAACGCTTAATGACAAAATTTCACACCAGGACTGTAACGCTAATGACAATTAACACCAGTGACTGTACGCTGTGATGACATTAACACCAGTGACTGTAACGATAATGACATTAACACCAGTGACTGTAACGCTAATGACATTAAACACCAGGGACTGTAAGCTAATGACATTAACACCAGTGACTGTAATGCTAATGACATAACATCAGATGGACTGTAATGCATAATGACATTAACACCAGTGACTGTAACGCTAATGACATTGACACCCGGTGACTGTAATGCTAAGACATTGACCCGGTGACGTAACATAATGACATTGACACGGTGACTGTAACACTAGGGACATTGACACGGTGACGTGTAATGCTAATGACATTGACAACGGTGACGTAACACTAATGACATTGACACCGGTGACTGTAACACTAGTGACATTATTAACACCGGTTGACTGTAACACTAATGACATTAACACAGTGACTGTAACACAAATGACATTAACATCGGTTGACTGTAACATAGTGACATTAACACCGTGACTGTAACGTTAATGACATTAACACGGTGACTGTAACGCTAATGACATTAACACCGGTGACTGTAACGCTAATGACATTAACACCAGTGACTGTAACACCGGTGACTGTAACGCTAATGACATAACACCGGTGACTGAACGCCAATGACATAACACCGGTGACTGTGTAACGTGATGACATATAACACCGGTGACGGTAACGCTTAATGACATTTCACACACAGTGACTGTAACGCTAATGACATTAACACCAGTGACTGTACGCTAATGACATTAACACCGGGACTGTAACGCTAATGGACATAACACCAGTGACGTAACGCTAATGACATTAACACCAGTGACTGTACGCTAATGACATTAACACCGGTGACTGTAACGCTTATGAATATAACACCAGTGACTCTGAACAATAATGGACATAACACCAGTGACTGTGACACTATGACATTATCACCAGTGACTGCAACACTAACGACATTAACACCGGTGACTGTAACACTAATGACATTAACACCAGTGACTGTAACACTAATGACATTAACACCGGTTGACTGTAACACTAATGACATTAAACCAGTGACGTACACTAATGACATAACACCGGTGGACTGTAACCAGGAAAAGATGGTTCAGTGTAGATGTGGAAGAATCATTATTCATTCAATGGCTTTTTATTTTATGTATTTAATTCAA
>NC_062524.1:26633805-26638805 GCF_022655615.1 Tachysurus fulvidraco
GGGATGGTGCCATCTAGGTAGGGGCCTTGACTAAACTCGGGCCTTGTCTAATAGGGCCCTTAACTCGGGCTATCGAACTGGGTCGTTAATAACGGCTCGACTCACTTGTGGGCTTGTCTACCTGAGGGCTTTAAAACCCTACACCGGCTCCCTTCGTCTCACCCCTACGGCAGCCCTGCAGTTTACCACCCTAGCGGCGCCCGCTAACATAGGGCTCGTCCAACAATCTAGGGTTTGTATACACTAGGGCTAACCTGGTTTCGGTCTTGTCTAACAGGCTGACTAAATGGGGCGTTGTCTACCTAGGCGTTCTAACTAGGCTTTTTGTCTAACTAGGGCTCCCCGACCTGAGAACTGGGCTTGGTACTAGGGCTTTCTAAAGTCTTGTTAACTAGTCGGCTGACCTAATGGGGCTTGCTTACCCCCCAGGGCCACCAAATCCACACACCCACCACCCGGACACCCACTAGACAGCAGCCACACCCCGGCGTCTAACTAGGGCTCCTCTTAGGTTTAGGGTAGGTGACTTGCTTGACTAATCCCCTAGGACTTGTCTATAGGGCTTCCCTGTCTAACTAAGGCCTCCCCGGCTCCCACGTACACTAGGGCTAGTCTAACTAGGGTTTGTCTAACTAGCTCTTTTCTGCATGTAAGATTAAAAAGCAAACACTTAGCATCTCAACTAAAAATACATAGGGCTTCCTAGAAAGGAATTAAACTCTGCATTCCCCGAAGTTTATTAATAACAAAATAATGACAGAGTGTTCATTTATATAAAAAAACACTGCGTTGCAACTACGTTACTAGCCAAAGACCTCTATAACCTGTATAGTACTTGCATTCTTACACAGTGACTGTACTCCTACCCTGTAGTAGTGTAACACATCCAATAATAATGCGATAGTTCCCCTGAGACTGTACTACCTATTATTCTACTCTATCCTACATTCTTTAATGCAAGACATTTCAGGACAGTCTTCTGATTTATTACTCCGAGTCATCTAGCCTCCTACTAACACTTACTCTCCGATTATGAAGATGACATCCCTCGACAGATCGATAAGGCTCTATTACGCGATGCACACCCCCCACTTCCCCCCTATCTGACTCAATTCTCTCACCTCTGATATTATCTAGATCCACCATCGTGCGCTTCACTATGCAGATTTATTCGTAATTTACTTATTGGAATATATGTATACATACAACGCCACTAATATCTTCATCATCATCATATCATCATCCTCATCATGTACAGTGTAGTTTAATATCGTAAGTCAGCGGCCTCTGTTCTTGTGTATGGCTGACATCCAGTACATAATGCTCCCCCGTATTGTCTGTCATCTGGCTTATCCGGACAGTTTTGGACGACGAGTGACTGCCGAAAATAACCCCGTATCGCTCCCCCCTATACCGAAAATCCATCAGCAGTACAAACAGACCGGTTCTTCCATCGCCCAGTTAATAAACCACCCGTTCGATTCGTACCTTGAACTTTCCTTTTACCTAATGTCGTTATACTGTCCCATTTAGAAACAGTAGTTTGTTGCGATAAATCATCTTCCGATGCTAACGTACTCTCTCGTGTCACTTTCTTGACTTCACTTCCCTTTAAGCGCTAGAAAAGCTTTCGTTAGCAATACGAACAACTACCTGAGAGGAGCGCTCACTGGACCGCGCCGAGGGCGCCCATTAGCGACACAGCCGTTTCTGGACGCATGCTCGTCCGTTCGCCAAGTGAAAACCTTGCAGGTGAGCGAAGATAAATATATATATTTAATAATGTATTCAGAAGTGACGTGTGCTTGAGGTCGTGTGTGATATGAGGGTGATGCTCTGGGTAAGAAGGACTCCTGGGTTAACCAAACTTTATTCCTCACCAGGAGTATAGAAGGCAATAGTGACATGAGTAAGGTTTCACTTTTGACCTACAGTTAAGTGGAAGTGAGTCACGTTAAACCCAATTTTCTACCAGCAGATTAAACGCTCACCCTGAACTGGGTTGTTTAATTGAGCCAGAGGAACTTCTCTTGGCTCCGTGCAGCAATCGGAGTTTTGTTATTTCTCAGATCCCGGCCGGTTTCCTCGGAGGATTTACGCTTTGCTTTCCACAGCTTCCTTCCACGATACACCGTTATTAACATAGCGGCTGAGCAGTGCAGCTTCGAACAGGGAAAGGAGACGAGGTCGGCTCAAGGGCTTCCGACCCAGTTACAACAAAGAAGCCTGAGGATATTTAATGCAACAGCATTCGGAATCACAACCCACGGTGTGTTAAATAAACATATATCCGTTTCAGGTCACTTTAATGAAAACGGTTAAAATCAAATTAAAAATAACGATACGGATTTCTAACAGTACCTCCCTCGTACATCTTTATCACACGGTCGTTCCAAAATAAAACGGGTTAATAAATAACAAAAGACACGTTTAGAAATAGGTTAAGGAACATTTTTGGACGCAAGACATCCTAAACATCTACACATAAACTCTCGACTATTCTATCACTACCTCTACCGCTTATTACGAACTGTAGGGGTGGTCTAGGGCAACATCGAGGAACGGATACACCCTGGACGGAGTCCAATCCATCACAGGGGCAAACACACACACTCTCATTCACACACAACACACACACAAACACATACGGACCAAATTTCAGAGATGACCAATCAAATAACCCACTGCATGTCTTTGGACCGGGGGAGGAAACCGGTCCAGTACCGGAGGGAAACCCCCGCGGCACGGGGAGACATGACAAACCACAAACACAAGGCGGGGCGTGGTAGGAGGCGGGTACTCGAACCCCAACCCTGCAGGGTGTCGTTTGGTGTTGTGTGAGGCGAACCTTACACGTCGTTAAAAAAACAAAACATTTGCAAACACTTTGCACACTTCTTACGAGCTGTGGTAACCCAACAGTTTAAAGTTAAATGGCCAGACATTCAACGGCAGCGTTATGCAATACCCAAACATCCTGTGCGGATTAATCAGGAAGGAAACCGACTAGAACCAGGGGGAAAAAAAAGAGACTTTAAAATTCTTCCTCCTGTGTGATCAAAAGGCCTTTGAGCTGTTCTGAGTTCTTGGCAACCAAGGACTGTTATAAACCTGCCGGAACAAACTAGTAATAAATACATAAATAATAAATAAATAAAGAAATAAATAACATTATAATAAACCTGAACCCTCCCCGGTACCCAATAGGTTCTGAGGCATGCCTACGCTTCCCTGTTCTGTCCATGCAGCACTACACACTACCTATTTAGTTGGCTATCATTTAAATCTATGTTGAAGATGGACTTTACCGCTCTGATGTAACCCCGGTTACGTAACGCATGCCAGTTTATTTTAGTGCCACCACATTTGAATCCATTTTACTATCTGATTTTCCAGGCTCTGTTCCAGCCGTTTGTTGGCCACAAACGACTTTCAGATGTTTCGACTCGCTGATGCGTGCAGACAGAACGACGATGTGCAGCGGCAGCTTCAGCGCTGAGCGAGTCAGTAAGCGGAGACGGCACCGTGCGGTCCGCAGTGCGGCTCTGATCACGCGTGTGGTCGTGTGTGAGAGTCGTGATGAACACGAGACGCTTTTCATTGAAGGTGGTGTTTCTGTGTTGTGTGATGCGTGTGTGTCTGTGCTGCACCACAGGAGCCCTGCCTGATAGGTCTGACCTGACGTACGGAGGTCGATGACGCGAACTGGAGGAGCAGAGATGCGGAATCCTCCAGGAGGTCCTCAAGTAGGTTCTCTTATGCATAACAATACACGAAGTGTCCTCGTTGCTACAAGTTCGTTCCTATAGAAACCACAACGGGTTCGAATTTAGCGCTAATATAACCATGGAAATATATATGGAAAAAGCATCCCCACCTCATGCTGATCCACACAGGCGCTCCAAAGAGGAGTCGGGAGGAGATCGCTCGCAGACAAACACCTCGCCAGGAGGTGGGTTAACGTCCACCGACCCATGAGGAAACAGGCGAACGGCAGACCTGGCCGCCGCCACACCCGCTCAGCCAATCAACATCCAGGGCAAGGTTGTGAGAGCTTTAAGCTGGATGTACAGATGGAGAGAAGGAGAAAGAATCGGAATTCCGCTGCTTATATCAACCAGGTTTTGCGCCAAAAGTGTTTCTGTCTGTTTTGCTCTCATGATGTAGGATCTTTATACAGAAAGGAGAAAGGAGAAATTATGAGACTGAGCTAACCAGAAGATCTCCTCCCTAAACCTCCGGGAAAAGTATGCCAGGATTCTCTCTCTCCTCTATCGCGCTCTTGCTATCAGGGGGGGGGGATAAAGAGCATATCAGAGAGAGAGTCTGGGAAGGAGAAAAAAGAAACAAAAAAAAAGCAAAAAAAAAAGAAAAAAGAACAAAACAAACTAAAGAGAGAGGGAGAAAGAGAGAGAGAGAGAGAGAGAGAGAGAGCAGAGAGAGGGGGAAGGAGCAAGAGAGGAGAGAGAGAGGAGAGAGAGAGAGAGGGGGAGAAAAAAAGAAAAAACGATAGAGAGAGAGAGGGGGAGCACTAGCGAGAGAGGGATAGAGAGAGAGAGAGAGAGAAGAAGAGGAGGGGGAGAAAAGATGAGCGAAGCAGAGAGCGCGAGAGAGAGAGGAGGGAGAAACAAAAATAAAAACGTCGAGAGAGAGAGAGGGGAGAGATAGAGAGAGGAGAGAGAGACGAGCGCTCGAGAGAGAGAGAGCGAGGAGAGGGGGGCGAAAAGAGAGAAAGAGAGAAGAAGGAGCGAGCAGCGAGAGAGGGGGGAAAGAGAGAGCGAGCGCGATAGAGAGCTAGAGAGATAGAGGGGGAGAAATAGAGAGAGAGAGAGAGAAGAGGGATTGATGAGAGAGCGAGCGGTGGAGAAACAAAAAACAGAGAAAAAAAAAAGAGAGAGAGAGCGGGGAGAACAGAGAGAGAGAGAGAGAGAGAGGCGAGGAGGGGAGGGAAGAGGAGAGGAGAGAGAGGGGGGGAAAGAGGAGTAGAGAGAGAGATGATA
>NC_062524.1:26643805-26681305 GCF_022655615.1 Tachysurus fulvidraco
CACGACGATAGCAACAATACTCGTGAAGTATATTGTAAAGTTATTAAAATCAATTTAACTTATTTTTTTAAATTCTGAGAAATTTCTTAATACTTTTATAAGTAACTGAATTTCATAGGGATCTTTGCATGTAGTATAAATGATGTGCTTTGATTTAACAATGGTACAAAATGTAAGAGAAAATCATAGATTTTAATACTTTGTTAAAAAATACAAGCTAATAGTCTTTTCATGAAATGTAATAAATAAAAAAACGAAAACTTTAATCATTTTTCTATCATCGAATTTTTCATTCCATACAATTCTACACGTGCTCTAGGAACTATTTCTTTTCGCTCAACGCGTCGCTCCGGAGGATAACGAAGGGCGCGCAGGAGCTCAGCCAACGAGAGGCACGAATCCGCGTCACGTGACTTGCTAAAATGGCGGCGCCCTGATGACACAGTGACACAATGTTGATGTGTTTAGATTGTAAAGATTTTATTATTATTATAATATTTTGATCTTGATTTGAGGTGAAACGTTAACATGAGGCGGTTGCTGTCATTCGGCTGTTCGCTGTCGCGGAGGACTTTGTGGTCCAGTCACAGCACAGAGAAGAGAGTTGCAGTGGATTTAGATGGAAGGTAAAATGTGTAAATAAATAAATAAATCTGAATCTTAAACCTGATAGACATCAAGTGCAATGTGTAGCTTGTAGAAACTCTCAAGCCTTTCTCACGAATTATTGGGGTTTTTTGGGGGTTTTTTTGCTCAAATATCTAAATGTGTTTAATTATTGGGGGAAAAAATAAGTAAATAAGAAAATACATAATAAAAGTCACCCAAACTGGACAGTTAATAACAGTCTTGGCAGCCAGGAGCAGATCCTGAAGTGGTCTTCTGCTGTGTGTGTTCACTGCTGTGTGTGTGTGTGTGTGTGTGTTCACTGCTGTGTGTGTGTGTGTGTTCACTGCTGTGTGTGTGTGTGTGTTCACTGCTGTGTGTGTGTGTGTTCACTGCTGTGTGTGTGTGTGTGTGTTCACTGCTGTGTGTGTGTGTGTGGGGTGTGTGGTGTGTGTTCACTGCTGTGTATGTGTGTGTGTTAACTGATGTGTGTGTGTGTGTGTGTGTTCACTGCTGTGTGGTGTGTGTGTGTGTGTGTGTGTGTGTGTGGTGTGTGTGTGTGTGGTGTGTGTGTTTTTTGTGTGTGTGTGTGTGTGTGTGTGTGTGTGTGTGTGTTCTGTGGTGTGTGTGTGTGTGTGTGTGTGTGTGTGTGTGTGTGTGTTCACTGCTGTGTGTGTGTGTGTGTTCACTGCTGTGTGTGTGTGTGTGTTCACTGCTGTGTGTGTGTGTGTGTGTGTGTGTGTGTGTGTGTGTGTGTGTGTGTGTGTGTGTGTGTGTGTGTGTGTGTGTGTGTTCACTGCTGTGTGTGTGTGTGTGTTCACTGCTGTGTGTGTGTGTGTGTTCACTGCTGTGTGTGTGTGTGTGTTCTGTTCTCTTTGTGTGTGTGTGTGTGTTCACTGCTGTGTGTGTGTGTGTGTTCACTGCTGTGTGTGTGTGTGTTCACTGCTGTGTGTGTGTGTGTGTGTTCACTGCTGTGTGTGTGTGTGTGTGTGTTCACTGCTGTGTGTGTGTGTGTTCACTGCTGTGTGTGTGTGTGTTCACTGCTGTGTGTGTGTGTGTTCACTGCTGTGTGTGTGTGTGTTGACTGCTGTGTGTGTGTGTGTTGACTGCTGTGTGTGTGTGTGTGTTGACTGCTGTGTGTGTGTGTGTTGACTGTTGTGTGTGTGTGTTCACTGCTGTGTGTGTCCACTGCTGTGTTTGTGTGTGTGTGTTCACTGCTGTGTGTGTGTGTGTGTGTGTTCACTGCTGTGTGTGTGTGTGTTCACTGCTGTGTGTGTGTGTGTGTGTTAAATGCTGTGTGTGTGTGTGTGTGTTCACTGCTGTGTGTGTGTGTGTGTGTTAACTTCTGTGTGTGTGTGTGTGTGTGTGTGTTCACTGCTGTGTGTGTTTGTTCACTGCTGTGTGTGTGTGTGTTCACTGCTGTGTGTGTGTGTGTGTGTGTGTTATCTGCTGTGTGTGTGTGTGTGTGTGTGTGTTCTCTGGTGTGTGTGTGTGTGTGTGTGTTCACTGCTGTGTGTGTTCACTGCTGTGTGTGTGTGTGTGTTCACTGCTGTGTGTGTGTGTGTGTTCACTGCTGTGTGTGTGTGTGTGTGTTCACTTCTGTGTGTGTGTGTGTGTGTTCACTGCTGTGTGTGTGTGTGTGTTCACTGCTGTGTGTGTGTGTGTGTGTTCACTGGTGTGTGTGTGTGTGTGTGTGTTCACTGCTGTGTGTGTGTGTTCACTGCTGTGTGTGTGTGTGTGTGTGTGTGTTCACTGCTGTGTGTGTGTGTTCACTGCTGTGTGTGTGTGTTCTGCTGTGTGTGTGTGTGTGTGTGTGTTCACTGCTGTGTGTGTGTGTGTGTGTGTGTGTGTGTGTGTGTGTGTGTGTGTGTGTGTGTGTGTTCACTGCTGTGTGTGTGTGTGTGTTCACTGCTGTGTGTGTGTGTGTGTTCACTGCTGTGTGTGTGTGTGTGTTCACTGCTGTGTGTGTGTGTGTTCACTGCTGTGTGTGTGTGTGTTCACTGCTGTGTGTGTGTGTGTGTTCACTGCTGTGTGTGTGTGTGTTCACTGCTGTGTGTGTGTGTGTTCACTGCTGTGTGTGTGTGTGTGTGTGTGTGTGTGTTCACTGCTGTGTGTGTTCACTGCTGTGTGTGTTCACTGCTGTGTGTGTTCACTGCTGTGTGTGTTCACTGCTGTGTGTGTTCACTGCTGTGTGTGTGTGTGTGTGTTCACTGCTGTGTGTGTGTGTGTTCACTGCTGTGTGTGTGTGTGTGTGTGTGTGTGTTCACTGCTGTGTGTGTGTGTGTGTGTTCACTGCTGTGTGTGTGTGTGTGTGTTCACTGCTGTGTGTGTGTGTGTGTGTTCACTGCTGTGTGTGTGTGTGTGTGTTCACTGCTGTGTGTGTGTGTGTGTGTTCACTGCTGTGTGTGTGTGTGTGTGTGTTCACTGCTGTGTGTGTGTGTGTGTGTGTTCACTGCTGTGTGTGTGTGTGTGTGTGTTCACTGCTGTGTGTGTGTGTGTGTGTGTTCACTGCTGTGTGTGTGTGTGTTCACTGCTGTGTGTGTGTGTGTTCTCTTGTGTGTGTGTGTTTTTTCACTGGTGTGTGTGTGTGTGTTCACTGCTGTGTGTGTGTGTGTGTGTGTGTTCACTGCTGTGTGTGTGTGTGTGTGTGTGTGTGTGTGTGTGTGTGTGTTCACTGCTGTGTGTGTTCACTGCTGTGTGTGTGTGTGTTCACTGCTGTGTGTGTGTGTGTGTTCACTGCTGTGTGTGTGTGTGTGTTCACTGCTGTGTGTGTGTGTGTGTGTTCACTGCTGTGTGTGTGTGTGTGTGTGTGTTCACTGCTGTGTGTGTGTGTGTGTGTTCACTGCTGTGTGTGTGTGTGTGTGTGTTCACTGCTGTGTGTGTGTGTGTGTGTTCACTGCTGTGTGTGTGTGTGTGTGTTCACTGCTGTGTGTGTGTGTGTGTGTTCACTGCTGTGTGTGTGTGTGTGTGTGTTCACTGCTGTGTGTGTGTGTGTTCACTGCTGTGTGTGTGTGTGTTCACTGCTGTGTGTGTGTGTGTGTGTGTGTGTTCACTGCTGTGTGTGTGTGTGTGTGTTCACTGCTGTGTGTGTGTGTGTGTGTTCACTGCTGTGTGTGTGTGTGTGTGTTCACTGCTGTGTGTGTGTTGTGTGTGTCACTGCTGTGTGCTGTGTGTGTGTGTTCACTGCTGTGTGTGTGTGTGTGTGTGTTCACTGCTGTGTGTGTGTGTGTGTGTGTTCACTGCTGTGTGTGTGTGTGTGTGTGTTCACTGCTGTGTGTGTGTGTGTGTGTGTTCACTGCTGTGTGTGTGTGTGTTCACTGCTGTGTGTGTGTGTGTTCACTGCTGTGTGTGTGTGTGTTCACTGCTGTGTGTGTGTGTGTTCACTGCTGTGTGTGTGTGTGTGTGTGTGTTCACTGCTGTGTGTGTGTGTGTGTGTGTTCACTGCTGTGTGTGTGTGTGTGTGTGTTCACTGCTGTGTGTGTTCACTGCTGTGTGTGTGTGTGTTCACTGCTGTGTGTGTGTGTGTGTTCACTGCTGTGTGTGTGTGTGTGTTCACTGCTGTGTGTGTGTGTGTGTGTTCACTGCTGTGTGTGTGTGTGTGTGTGTGTTCACTGCTGGTGTGTGTGTGTGTGTTCATCTGTGTGTTGTGTGTGGTGTGTTCACTGCTGTGTGTGTGTGTGTGTGTTCACTGCTGTGTGTGTGTGTGTTGTGTTCACTGCTGTGTGTGTGTGTGTGTGTTCACTGCTGTGTGTGTGTGTGTGTGAGTTCAATGCTGTGTGTGTGTGTGTTCACTGCTGTGTGTGTGAGTGTGTGTGTGTTCACTTCTGTGTGTGTGTGTGCACTTGTGTGTGTGTGTGTTCTCTGCTGTGTGTGTGTGTTCACTGCTGTGTGTGTGTGTGTGTGTTCACTGCTGTGTGTGTGTGTGTGTGTGTGTGTGTGTGTGTTCACTGCTGTGTGTGTGTGTGTGTTCACTGCTGTGTGTGTGTGTGTGTTCACTGCTGTGTGTGTGTGTGTGTTCACTGCTGTGTGTGTGTGTGTTCACTGCTGTGTGTGTGTGTGTTCACTGCTGTGTGTGTGTGTGTGTGTGTGTGTTCACTGCTGTGTGTGTTCACTGCTGTGTGTGTTCACTGCTGTGTGTGTTCACTGCTGTGTGTGTTCACTGCTGTGTGTGTGTGTGTGTGTTCACTGCTGTGTGTGTGTGTGTGTGTTCACTGCTGTGTGTGTGTGTGTGTGTTCACTGCTGTGTGTGTGTGTGTGTGTTCACTGCTGTGTGTGTGTGTGTGTTCACTGCTGTGTGTGTGTGTTCACTGCTGTGTGTGTGTGTGTGTGTTCACTGCTGTGTGTGTGTGTGTTCACTGCTGTGTGTGTGTGTGTTCACTGCTGTGTGTGTGTGTGTGTGTTCACTGCTGTGTGTGTGTTCACTGCTGTGTGTGTGTGTGTGTGTGTTCACTGTTGTGTGTGTGTGTGTGAGAGGAAGTGTTAACTGCTGTGTGTGTGTGTGTGTGTGTGTGTGTGTTCTCTGCTGTGTGTGTGTGTGTGTTCACTGCTGTGTGTGTGTGTGTGTGTTCACTGCTGTGTGTGTGTGTGTGTTCACTGCTGTGTGTGTTCACTGCTGTGTGTGTTCACTGCTGTGTGTGTGTGTGTGTGTTCACTGCTGTGTGTGTGTGTGGGTGTGTGTGTTAACTGCTGGGTGTGTGTGTTGTGTGTTCACTTGCTGTGTGTGTGTGTGTGTTCACTGCTGTGTGTGTGTGTGTGTGTTCACTGCTGTGTGTGTGTGTGTGTGTTCACTGCTGTGTGGGTGTGGTGTGTTCACTGCTGTGTGTGTGTGTGTGTTCACTGCTGTGTGTGTGTGTGTGTGTTCACTGCTGTGTGTGTGTGTTCACTGCTGTGTGTGTGTGTGTGTGTTCACTGCTGTGTGTGTGTGTGTGTGTTCACTGCTGTGTGTGTGTGTGTGTTCACTGCTGTGTGTGTGTGTGTGTGTTCACTGCTGTGTGTGTGTGTGTGTGTGTGTGTTCACTGCTGTGTGTGTGTTCACTGCTGTGTGTGTGTGTGTGTGTGTGTGTGTGTGTGTTCACTGCTGTGTGTGTGTGTGTGTGTTCACTGCTGTGTGTGTGTGTGTGTGTGTGTTCACTGCTGTGTGTGTGTGTGTGTGTGTGTTCACTGCTGTGTGTGTGTGTGTGTGTGTTCACTGCTGTGTGTGTGTGTGTGTGTGTTCACTGCTGTGTGTGTGTGTTCACTGCTGTGTGTGTGTGTTCACTGCTGTGTGTGTGTTCACTGCTGTGTGTGTGTTCACTGCTGTGTGTGTGTTCACTGCTGTGTGTGTGTGTGTGTGTGTTCACTGCTGTGTGTGTGTGTGTGTGTGTTCACTGCTGTGTGTGTGTGTTCACTGCTGTGTGTGTGTGTTCACTGCTGTGTGTGTGTTCACTGCTGTGTGTTTGTTCACTGCTGTGTGTGTGTGTGTTCACTGCTGTGTGTGTGTGTGTTCACTGCTGTGTGTGTGTGTGTTCACTGCTGTGTGTGTGTGTGTTCACTGCTGTGTGTGTGTGTGTGTGTGTGTTCACTGCTGTGTGTGTGCACTTTGGATGGGTTAAATGCAGTGAACGAATTCTGAGTATGGGTCACCGCACTTAACCGTATGTCACGTCACTTTTGAGATGCTTTTCTGCTCTTCGCGGTTGTAAAGACTGATTATTTGAGTTACTGTTCACTTCCTGTCACTTTTTTGTACGTTGTAAACAAAATATTGTCGAATACGACGTCGTTCAGCCGCGTAAAGCCAAAGACACTGGAGTTTTTTATTTATCAGTGGTTTCAGGTTTTGCTCAGATGTCATGTCTGTCCTCGTCCTCATCCTCATTTCTCCTGTCTTCTAAGGAAACTTGAGATATCGACGGGGAAGCTTGCGAGATTCGCAGACGGTAGTTCTGTTGTACAGGTGAGCTTTAATCCTCCACACCTTCGTCACTCCATTATGCTTTTATCCACAAAGAAACAAACTTCCAAATAGATACAGAAAGATACAGATGTTTAACAGCTATTAAATTTATATACAATAAAACAATATAATATTATCCTGCTGAGTTATTTTTAATTAATTAATTTTTTTCCAGCTCGGAGAAACTTCAGTGATGGTGACCGCCGTCAGCAAGACCAGACCTTCACCATCACAGTTCATGCCCCTGGTGGTGAGTTGTGTGTGTGTGTGTGTGTGTGTGTGTGTGTGTGTGTGTGTGTGTGTGTGTGTGTGTGTGTGTGTTTGTCTGACTTGCTGATATGATGCTTGCAGGTGGATTACAGGCAGAAAGCAGCGGCAGCCGGACGAATCCCCACCAACTACCTGCGGAGAGAAACGGGCACCAGCGACTCAGAGATTCTCACCAGCAGACTCATCGGTGTGTAAAACAAGCTACAACTAAACACTCACTGCTAGAGCAAAAGTTTGTGCACCCTCACTTTAGTGTAAATATTTAAAGTAATATTTCTGAATGTGATTTAAAAATTACATTTATCCACTTTTCATTTCTTTAAGCACTTTTTTTCTGAATTTTTTTAGTGTTTATGCAATTCTCCAAAACTGTTTTTGTTTTTATTTATTATCCACTCTTTGGTTGCATCTTTGTGGTTATTTAGTTTTTTTTTTTTTACTTGCTTATTTACTGTTTTGTTTTGTTTGTTTTTTACTTGGACATCCGCACTTTCTTTCTTTGTTTTTAAAAATTATTATATTATTTTTTATTTATTATAGTTTCCTCTGTTGTTTGGTTTTATTTATTTATTTGTTTGTTTGTTTGTTTGTTTGTTTATTTATTTAAATTATTTAGCTTTTTTTTTTAGCTCTGTGTTTTTTTTGTGTTGTTGTTTTCAGTTATTTTTTTTTACACTCTTTGACTACATCTTTGCTGCTGTTCTTTTCTCTTATCTCTGAAGGTTCTGATATCTTTTTTTTTTTCACTTCCTCTGTGAGTTAGATTTGTAGTCGAGTCAGACTCGTTTTCCTTTCTTTTTGCTTGACTCTAAAAAATAAATAAATAAATAAATAAAAATTTTTGCAGCAGATATCTAAAGGTTAACTACAGTCTGTTGGGGATAAAACCATTTGAGCTTGTTAATACACAGAGCTGCTGATTACTCAGTGAGTTCATGTAATCATTATTAATGTAATCAGTGTTTGTGACTGTGTACAGATCGCTCCATCAGGCCGCTGTTTCCTGCTGGATATTTCTACGACACACAGGTACAGTACGACTCTCCTGCTTCAGCGGTTCACTTTACTTCACCCGAGTTCACGCTAACACGACTGTGACTGAAACGCGTTTCTTGTCTTCGTGAAGGTTCTGTGCAACATTTTAGCCGCTGACGGTGTGAACAATCCGGACGTCCTCGCCATCAACGGAGGTGCGAAAGCTCCTGATTCCGATTTTTTAAATTTTTTTGTTTGTTTGCTTGTTTTCAAATGTGACTGTAACGCTAATGACAATTAACACCAGTGACTGTAACGCTAATGACATTAACACCAGTGACTGTAACGCTGATGACATTAACACCAGTGACTGTAACGCTAATGACATTAACACCAGTGACTGTAACGCTAATGACATTAACACCAGTGACTGTAACGCTAATGACATTAACACCAGTGACTGTAATGCTAATGACATTAACATCAGTGACTGTAATGCTAATGACATTAACACCAGTGACTGTAACGCTAATGACATTGACACCGGTGACTGTAATGCTAATGACATTGACACCGGTGACTGTAACACTAATGACATTGACACCGGTGACTGTAACACTAGTGACATTGACACCGGTGACTGTAATGCTAATGACATTGACACCGGTGACTGTAACACTAATGACATTGACACCGGTGACTGTAACACTAGTGACATTAACACCGGTGACTGTAACACTAATGACATTAACACCAGTGACTGTAACACAAATGACATTAACATCGGTGACTGTAACACTAGTGACATTAACACCGGTGACTGTAACGCTAATGACATTAACACCGGTGACTGTAACGCTAATGACATTAACACCGGTGACTGTAACGCTAATGACATTAACACCAGTGACTGTAACACCGGTGACTGTAACGCTAATGACATTAACACCGGTGACTGTAACGCCAATGACATTAACACCGGTGACTGTAACGCTGATGACATTAACACCGGTGACTGTAACGCTAATGACATTAACACCAGTGACTGTAACGCTAATGACATTAACACCAGTGACTGTAACGCTAATGACATTAACACCGGTGACTGTAACGCTAATGACATTAACACCAGTGACTGTAACGCTAATGACATTAACACCAGTGACTGTAACGCTAATGACATTAACACCGGTGACTGTAACGCTAATGACATTAACACAAGTGACTGTAACACTAATGACATTAACACCAGTGACTGTAACACTAATGACATTAACACCAGTGACTGCAACACTAATGACATTAACACCTGTGACTGTAACACTAATGACATTAACACCAGTGACTGTAACACTAATGACATTAACACCGGTGACTGTAACACTAATGACATTAACACCAGTGACTGTAACACTAATGACATTAACACCGGTGACTGTAACCCAGGAAAAGATGGTTCAGTGTAGATGTGGAAGAATCCATTTATTCATTCAATGGCTTTTTATTTTATTTATTTAATTCAATACCATAACGTCTTGTTACTGTTTTCTCTCAGCATCTGCTGCTCTTGCTGTCTCCGATATTCCCTGGAACGGACCTGTCGGTGAGCCCATAGTGTGTGTGTGTGTGTGTGTGTGTGTGTGTGTGTGTGTGTGTGTGTGTGTGTGTGTGTGTGTGTGTGTGTGTGTGTGTGTGTGTGCGCGTGTGTGTGGTTAATGTTGGTTCTATTCTCGCCACAGGTGCTGTGCGTATCGGCATTATCGACGGAGAGTTTGTCGTGAACCCGACTCGGAAAGAGATGAGCTCCAGCGCCCTCAATCTGGTGGTAGCTGGAGCTCCTTCTAGCCAAGTGGGTGAGTCAGTACCTGCTGCATTCGATTCAGTACCTGCTGCATTCGATTCAGTACCTGCTGCATTCGATTCAGTACCTGCTGCATTCGATTCAGTACCTGCTGCATTCGATTCAGTACCTGCTGCATTCGATTCAGAGGCTTCTCTATTTGATTCAGTACTTACTGTGTTCGATTCAGTGTCTTATTTGTTGCTTGTGTTTGCAGTGATGATGGAAGCAGCTGCTGAGAACATCCTCCAGCAGGACTTCTGTCATGCCATTAAACTGGGAGTGAAGCACACGCAGCAGATCATTCATGCCATCCAGCAGCTGGCCAGAGAGCTCAAGGTGGTGAAGCGTTCACCACAGAAACTCTTCACTGCCCCCCCTGAGATGGTGGAGTACACACGCCAGTACGAGCTACACACTGTCCTAAACACAATAAAACATTCATTCTGCTTTTTACTTCCTTTTTTTTACTTCATTGTTCTTTATTTTATTCTGTCAACCAATCAAGTAATTCTATGAGCTTTATTTTGTGTGTGTGTGTGTGTGTGTGTGTGTGTGTGTGTGTGTGTGTGTGTGTGTGCGCGCGCGCGCAGACTTGCTGGTGAGAAGATCTATGCAGTCTTCACAGACTTTTCACATGATAAGGTATTTATAGTGTTTATAATTGTTAATAGTTGTTTATTATTGTTCTCTATTACATTGTGCTCTGTCTTGGTTTTGTTCAGATCTCCAGAGACGAAGCTGTGAATAAAATCAGACTCGACACAGAAGAGCAGGTCAAAGGTGGCTGCATTTTAGTTTGTCTGCTGATGACACGCTAATGACATTAACACCAGTGACTGTAATGCTAATGACATTAACACCAGTGACTGTAAAGCTAATGACATTAACACCAGTGACTGTAACACCAGTGACTGTAATGCCAGTGACTGTAACGCCAGTGACTGTAATGCTAATGACATTAACACCAGTGACTGTAATGCTAATGACATTAACACCAGTGACTGTAACGCTAATGACATTAACACCAGTGACTGTAACGCTAATGACATTAACACCCTGGTGACTGTATCACTAATGGCATTAACGCCAGTGACTGTAACGCCAATGACATTAACACCAGTGACTGTAACACTGATGACATTAACACCGGTGACTGTAACACCAGTGACTGTAACACTGATGACATTAACACCGGTGACTGTAACACTGATGACATTAACACCGGTGACTGTAACACTGATGACATTAACACCGGTGACTGTAACACTGATGACTGTAACACCAGTGACTGTAACACTAATGACATTAACACCGGTGACTGTAACACTAATGACATTAACACCGGTGACTGTAACACTAATGACATTAACACCGGTGACTGTAACACTACTGACTGTAACACCAGTGACTGTAACACTACTGACTGTAACACCAGTGACTGTAACACTACTGACTGTAACACTACTGACTGTAACACCAGTGACTGTAACACTAATGACTGTAACACCAATGACATTAACACCAGTGACTGTAACACCAGTGACTGTAACACCAGTGACTGTAACACTAGTGACTGTAACACCAGTGACTGTAACACTGATGACAGTAACACCAGTGACTGTAACACTGATGACATTAACACCAGTGACTGTAACACTGATGACATTAACACCAGTGACTGTAACACTGATGACTGTAACACCAGTGACTGTAACACTGATGACATTAACACCAGTGACTGTAACACTAATGACATTAACACCAGTGACTGTAACACTAATGACATTAACACCGGTGACTGTAACACTAATGACATTAACACCGGTGACTATAACACTAATGACATTAACACCAGTGACTGTAACGCTAATGACATTAACACCAGTGACTGTAACACTAATGACATTAACACCGGTGACTGTAACACTGATGACAGTAACACCAGTGACTGTAACACTGATGACAGTAACACCAGTGACTGTAACACTGATGACATTAACACCAGTGACTGTAACACTGATGACATTAACACCAGTGACTGTAACACTAATGACATTAACACCGGTGACTGTAACACTACTGACTGTAACACCAGTGACTGTAACACTACTGACTGTAACACCAGTGACTGTAACACTACTGACTGTAACACTACTGACTGTAACACCAGTGACTGTAACACTAGTGACTGTAACACCAGTGACTGTAACACTGATGACAGTAACACCAGTGACTGTAACACTGATGACATTAACACCAGTGACTGTAACACTGATGACATTAACACCAGTGACTGTAACACTGATGACATTAACACCAGTGACTGTAACACTGATGACATTAACACCGGTGACTGTAACACTAATGACTGTAACACCAGTGACTGTAACACTAATGGCATTAACACCAGTGACTGTAACACTAATGGCATTAACACCAGTGACTGTAACACTAATGACATTAACACCAGTGACTGTAACACCAGTGACTGTAACGCTAATGACATTAACACCAGTGACTGTAACACCAGTGACTGTAACGCTAATGACATTAACACCAGTGACTGTAACACCAGTGACTGTAACGCTAATGACATTAACACCAGTGACTGTAACACTAATGACTGTAACACCAGTGACTGTAACACTAATGACATTAACACCAGTGACTGTAACACTAATGACATTAGCACCGGTGACTATAACACTAATGACATTAACACCAGTGACTAACACTAATGACATTAACACCGGTGACTGTAACACTAATGACATTAACACCGGTGACTATAACACTAATGACATTAACACCGGTGACTGTAACACTAATGACATTAACACCGGTGACTGTAACACTAATGACATTAACACCGGTGACTGTGACACTAATGACATTAACACCGGTGACTGTAACACTAATGACCTTAACACCGGTGACTGTAACACTAATGACATTAACACCGGTGACTGTAACGCTAATGACATTAACACCGGTGACTGTAACGCTAATGACATTAACACCGGTGACTGTAACGCTAATGACATTAACACCGGTGACTGTAACGCTAATGACATTAACACCGGTGACTGTAACACTAATGACATTAACACCGGTGACTGTAACACTAATGACATTAACACCGGTGACTGTAACACTAATGACATTAACACCGGTGACTGTAACACTAATGACATTAACACCGGTGACTGTAACGCTAATGACATTAACACCAGTGACTGTAACGCTAATGACATTAACACCGGTGACTGTAACACTAATGACATTAACACCGGTGACTGTAACACTAATGACATTAACACCGGTGACTGTAACACTAATGACATTAACACCGGTGACTATAACACTAATGACATTAACACCGGTGACTGTAACGCTAATGACATTAACACCGGTGACTGTAACACTAATGACATTAACACCGGTGACTGTAACACTAATGACATTAACACCGGTGACTGTAACACTAATGACATTAACACCGGTGACTGTAACACTAATGACATTAACACCGGTGACTGTAACACTAATGACATTAACACCAGTGACTGTAACACTAATGACATTAACACCGGTGACTGTAACACTAATGACATTAACACCAGTGACTGTAACACTAATAACTTGACATTAGTAACATACAGTGTTTGCCAAATGGAGTTGAGAAATGCCAAATAATTTAGGTTCCTTACCTCTTATTGCATCATAGAGAAATTTCCTCAAGCCGAGCCATTCGAAGTGATCGAGGCCTTCAACGTGGTTTCTAAAGAGATTTTCCGTAACCTGGTGCTGACCGAGTACAGAAGGTGACGTCTCGTTCTAATTCCTCTCGCATTCACCGTACCGTGTCTCTAACGTCTAGCGTCATTCACATCACAACGTCTCTGACGTTTCAGGTGCGACGGCCGAGACTTAACGTCATTAAGGGACATTTCGTGTGAAGTGGACGTCTTCAAACCTCTTCACGGTTCTGCGCTCTTCCAGAGAGGACAAACACAGGTCCGACAGAGCAGCGATAATAAAAACAGTCATATGTTTATCTGCACTCGATTAGAATGACTGTTCACCTTTGTTTTAGGTGCTTTGCTCGGTAACGTTCGACTCTGTGGAGTCCAGCATAAAGACGGACATCATAACCACGGCTCTGAGGTAAAAACTGACCAGAGATCAGAACCGAAACACAACACGACACCATAATAGCCTCAAAAGAAGTCTGTTGTTGTTTTTTTCCCCGATGTCCGATTGGTTTAAAGACCATAAAAATGCTTTCTCTCTAATACACACGGTCTTCTGTTCTGTACTTATTTCTTTTCTTATCATTTATTTATTTATTTCTAATAGTGGGATAAAAGACAAGAATTTCATGCTCCACTATGAGGTAAGTTAAAAATGTCTGAGAAATTATTTAGTTTTATAAAAGAAGTCATTTTATACTGGTGGGCGTGGCCAGTTATTCTGGTGATGTATTAGATATATGCATGAAATAAATAAATAAAAACAACCTGATGTAAATATCAGTTTGATTTTCTGCCCCCCCCCCCCCTTCCCGGTAAATAAATAAATAAATACTAATACAATGAATTAGGAAGAGAGACGTTGACCACAAATGTTTCCCCAGACTGGTTTCCACACTGGTTTTTCAGCAGCGTACAGAATAGCACTTGATCCAGATCTTCTGTCCTTTACTAGAAGCCGTTGACGGAATTTCTGCTTTTCTGTTTTTCCGTCTCAGTTTCCTCCGTATGCGACGAATGAAATCGGGAAGGTGGGAGGACTAAACAGACGAGAGCTGGGTCACGGTGAGTGTCATGGCTGTTATATGTGGTTATATCTGTTAATAACCTCTCCGAGCTCTTTAATGCTTTATTCCTCCTTCTGTACCTGTCCAGGCGCTCTGGCTGAAAAAGCCCTGAGACCCGTCATTCCTAAAGACTTCCCCTTTACCATCCGAGTGACCTCCGAGGTTCTGGAGTCCAACGGTGAGTGTCCTGCATGTCTCGTCTTTGTCATTGTCAACATTACTGTTGTTTACCTCATTATGGCCACTAACCTCACTTTTGGTGATTACCTCATTACTAATGTTTACCTTTTTACTGATATTTACCTCGTGACTGCCATCAGCATTTTTTTTTTTTTAAACTGATGTCAGCCTTGTTACTGGTGTTTACCTCATTACTGTTGTTTACCTTGTTACTGCCATCAACGTAGTGTATGCCTCAGTGCTGGTGTATGCCTCAGTGCTGGTGTATGCCTCAGTACTGGTGTATGCCTCAGTACTGGTGTATGCCTCAGTACTGGTGTATGCCTCAGTACTGGTGTATGCCTCAGTGCTGGTGTATGCCTCAGTGCTGGTGTATGCCTCAGTACTGGTGTATGCCTCAGTACTGGTGTATGCCTCAGTGCTGGTGTATGCCTCAGTGCTGGTGTATGCCTCAGTGCTGGTGTATGCCTCAGTACTGGTGTATGCCTCAGTACTGGTGTATGCCTCAGTACTGGTGTATGCCTCAGTACTGGTGTATGCCTCAGTGCTGGTGTATGCCTCAGTGCTGGTGTATGCCTCAGTGCTGGTGTATGCCTCAGTGCTGGTGTATGCCTCAGTGCTGGTGTATGCCTCAGTGCTGGTGTATGCCTCAGTACTGGTGTATGCCTTTTGTACTGGTGTATGCCTTTTGTACTGGTGTATGCCTTTTGTACTGGTGTATGCCTCAGTACTGGTGTATGCCTCAGTACTGGTGTATGCCTCAGTACTGGTGTATGCCTCAGTACTGGTGTATGCCTCAGTACTGGTGTATGCCTTTTGTACTGGTGTATGCCTCAGTACTGGTGTATGCCTCAGTACTGGTGTATGCCTCAGTACTGGTGTATGCCTTTTGTACTGGTGTATGCCTCAGTACTGGTGTATGCCTCAGTACTGGTGTATGCCTCAGTACTGGTGTATGCCTCAGTACTGGTGTATGCCTCAGTACTGGTGTATGCCTCAGTACTGGTGTATGCCTCAGTACTGGTGTATGCCTCAGTACTAACATCAGGCCTGTTAACGGTGTTTACCTTGTAATCTGTTTTGTAACTTCCTGTGTGTTGCGTAGGCTCATCGTCCATGGCATCGGCATGTGGAGGCAGTCTGGCTTTAATGGATGCAGGTAAGCTTTCTTTTACACCCCCCCCCCCCTCTCACATATATAACACTACATATTTATTTATTTGTTCTTTTTGTCCATGCTGTATTTTTGTCATGCTTTCTGTAATCCTGTTTACTGGATATGATTTGATAAGTCATGATAACATGCCGTGAGGTGATTAGTGCAGGTGATTAATGCAGGTGATGATTAGTGCAGGTGATTAATGCAGGTGGTGATTAGTGCAGGTGATTAGTGCAGGTGATTAATGCAGGTGGTGATTAGTGCAGGTGATTAATGCAGGTGGTGATTAGTGCAGGTGATGATTAGTGCAGGTGATTAATGCAGGTGGTGATTAGTGCAGGTGATGATTAGTGCAGGTGATTAATGCAGGTGGTGATTAGTGCAGGTGATTAGTGCAGGTGATGATTAGTGCAGGTGATTAATGCAGGTGATTAATGCAGGTGATGATTAGTGCAGGTGATTAGTGCAGGTGATTAATGCAGGTGATTAATGCAGGAGGTGATTAATGCAGGAGGTGATTAGTGCAGGTGATTAATGCAGGTGATTAATGCAGGTGATGATTAGTGCAGGTGGTGATTAGTGCAGGTGGTGATTAGTGCAGGTGGTGATTAGTGCAGGTGGTGATTAGTGCAGGTGATTAATGCAGGTGGTGATTAGTGCAAGTGATGATTAGTGCAAGTGATGATTAATGCAGGTGGTGATTAGTGCAAGTGATGATTAGTGCAGGTGATGATTAGTGCAGGTGTTGATTAGTGCAGGTGTTGATTAGTGCAGGTGTTGATTAGTGCAGGTGATGATTAGTGCAGGTGATTGGTGCAGGTGGTGATTAGTGCAGGTGATTAATGCAGGTGATGATTAGTACAGGTGATTAATGCAGGTGTTGACCAGCAGTTTGTGTTCTCAGGTGTTCCGATCTCCTCAGCGGTGGCCGGAGTGGCTGTGGGTCTCATTTCCAAACCAAACCCTGAGAAACTCTCTGAGATTCAGGACTACAGATTACTGACTGACATATTAGTGAGTCCGTTGCCTCCGCACTCACCTTCACTATTCTCTCTCTCTCTCTCTCTCTCTCTCTCTCTTTCTCTCACTCTCTCCCTCTCTCTCTCTCTCTCCCTCTCTCTCTCTCTCTTTCTCTCCCATCTCACTTTTTCTTTCAGTATTGTATTTATTTCTTTTGTATTTTTGTTGGTTTCTCTGTAATATATTTTTGTTGTAATGCAATTTCTTATACAAGAGAAATATTTTTTAATTTTTCTTTTTATCTGTGTAATGTTTTTGTGTGTGTGTGTGTGTGTGTGTGTGTGTGTGTGTGTGTGTGTGTGTGTGTGTGTGATGATTGTAGGGGATTGAGGACTATAATGGAGACATGGATTTTAAGATGGCTGGAACAAACAAAGGCATCACTGCTCTACAGGTACGACTGAGAACCCTGCTGTGGGGTGAAACTTCTTACCTCTGTGTGTGTTTCTGTTAATGCGTGTGTGTGTGTGTTTCTGTTTCTGTTAATGCGTGTGTGTGTTTCTGTTAATGTGTGTGTGTGTTTCTGTTAATGTGTGTGTGTGTGTGTTTCTGTTTCTGTTAATGCGTGTGTGTGTTTCTGTTAATGTGTGTGTGTGTTTCTGTTAATGCGTGTGTGTGTTTCTGTTAATGTGTGTGTGTGTTTCTGTTAATGTGTGTGTGTGTTTCTGTTAATGTGTGTGTGTTTCTGTTAATGTGTGTGTGTGTTTCTGTTTCTGTTAATGCGTGTGTGTGTGTGTGTGTGTTTCTGTTAATGTGTGTGTGTGTGTTTCTGTTAATGTGTGTGTGTGTGTTTCTGTTTCTGTTAATGCGTGTGTGTTTCTGTTAATGCGTGTGTGTTTCTGTTTCTGTTAATGCGTGTGTGTTTCTGTTAATGCGTGTGTGTTTCTGTTAATGTGTGTGTTTCTGTTAATGTGTGTGTTTCTGTTAATGTGTGTGTTTCTGTTTCTGTTAATGCGTGTGTGTGTGTGTGTGTGTTTCTGTTGATGTGTGTGTGTTTCTGTTGATGTGTGTGTGTTTCTGTTGATGTGTGTGTGTTTCTGTTGATGTGTGTGTTTCTGTTGATGTGTGTGTTTCTGTTGATGTGTGTGTTTCTGTTAATGTGTGTGTTTCTGTTAATGCGTGTGTGTTTCTGTTAATGCGTGTGTGTTTCTGTTTCTGTTAATGCGTGTGTGTTTCTGTTAATGCGTGTGTGTTTCTGTTAATGTGTGTGTTTCTGTTAATGTGTGTGTTTCTGTTAATGTGTGTGTTTCTGTTTCTGTTAATGCGTGTGTGTGTGTGTGTGTTTCTGTTGATGTGTGTGTGTTTCTGTTGATGTGTGTGTGTTTCTGTTGATGTGTGTGTGTTTCTGTTGATGTGTGTGTGTTTCTGTTGATGTGTGTGTGTTTCTGTTGATGTGTGTGTTTCTGTTGATGTGTGTGTTTCTGTTAATGCGTGTGTGTTTCTGTTAATGCGTGTGTGTTTATATCTTTTAATGAGTGTGTCTGTATGTGTGTGTTTGTGTCTCAGGCTGATGTTAAGATCCCTGGACTTCCTCTGAAAATTGTAATGGAGGCAATCCAGCAGGCGACAGGTGACACACACACACACACACACACGACATACACACAGATACATGCACACACACACGTGACATACACACAGATACATGCACCCACACACACACACACACACACACACCCACACACACACACACACACACGTGACATACACACAGATACATGCGCACACACACACACGTGACATACACACAGATACATGCACACACACACACACGTGACATACACACAGATACATGCACACACACACACATGACATACACACAGATACATGCACACACACACACACACACACACGTGACATACACACAGATACATGCACACACACACACACACGTGACATACACACAGATACATGCACACACACACACACGTGACTTACACACAGATACATACACACACAAACACATACACACAGATACATGCACCCACACACACACACGACATACACACAGGTACACACACACACGTGACATACACACAGATACATGCACCCACACACACACACACACACACACGTGACATACACACAGATACATGCACACACACACACACACACACATGACATACACACAGATACATGCACACACAAACACACACACGTGACATACACACAGATACATGCACACACACACACACACGTGACTTACACACAGATACATACACACACAAACACACACACACAGATACATGCACCCACACACACACGACATACACACAGGTACACACACACACACACAGTCACTCAGTTCTCTCTGTTTCAGTGGCTAAGAGAGAGATTTTAGGAATCATGAATAAAACCATTTCGAAGCCCAGAAGCTCGAGGAAGGAGAACGGCCCTGTTGTTGGTATGAAACTCCACAGATAGAAAAAGTTTACCTGTGTTTTTTTTCTATTTCCTTTGTTTGTTTGTTTGTTTTTCTCTCAGTGTGAAATGTGTGTTTTGTGTTTCTGCTCTAAGAAAACGTTCGTGTGCCGATTTCCAGAAGATCTCAATTCATTGGTCCTGGAGGATACAACCTCCGCCGACTACAGGCCCAGACAGGTACACACACACACACACACACACACACACACACACACTCACACAGGCTTTTCTTTCTTGTTTTCCTTCTTTCTTTGATCCATTTTGTGTTTTTTGGTGCCTTCTGGTCATCTTTTCTTTCTTTCTGAATGATTTCCTCTTTGTGTTTTTTTATATTTGATTTCTGTCACTACAAAAAGATTCAAAGCTCCGGTTTTATTCTCAGTCTTCCTCTCGGCCGTGTTTTATTCCCAGGCGTGACCATAAGCTCGGTGGACGAGGAGACGTTCTCGGTGTTTGCCCCGACTCCTCACGCGCTGCACGAAGCTCAGGAGTTCATCAACGACATCTGCAAAGACGACGTGTGTCTCGTCTCCTGTCACAACTTTTTTTTCCCAAAAGATTTTTAAATCAAAGACTTTATTTTTTTTTGTTGTTTGTTTGTTTGTTTTACAGCAGGAACAGCAGCTGGAATTCGGGGCTGTGTACACGGCAACCATCACGGAAGTCAGGTAGTGTGTGTGTGTGTGTGTGTGTGAACGCTGACATGGTTTGCTTCTCAGCTCAGCTGGGTTTCTGTTCTTTAGAGATCTGACGATCGATGATAGCTGTGTGTTTGTGATGTTTGTGCAGAGACAGCGGTGTGATGGTGAAGCTTTATCCCAACATGAGCGCTGTGCTTCTACACAACTCGCAGCTCGATCATAAACGGGTAAGAAGAAGAAAAAATAAAACAGGAATCCTGAGTACTTCAGACGTGCCGGGTTGCCAGATCTTGGTCAAATATTCCCAAGGCAAAAAATAAATCTACCTCAGAATAGTTTGCAAAAGGAAGGCTTAAAGCTGCTAATTTCACACTGTCATCCTTTAAAGCACAAAATCTTACCTACCTGTTTTACATTTACAACCTGGTCCAGATCTGGCAACCTGATTAGAGTCAACGACTCAGAATTTAGTGAGTTGTTTGTAGTAAAGCTTTAAATCTGTATCATTTTGTAAGGTGTGTTTAAAGTGTGACCTGAAAATCATCATCTTCGCTGTCTTGTTGGGGTTTTTTACAGATCAAGCACCCCAGTGCTCTGGGACTGGAGGTCGGCCAGCAGATCCAGGTGAGTTCTGCGTCTCCGACACCTGATGATAAGATGTGAATTATAAGTATAAACCATCGCTGAGCTTTTCTGTCCTTCTGAAACGGCACAGGATCGTGTGTCTTATACCAGGATTGATTTATGCTGCACGTGGAAGTGTGTGTGTGTGTGTGTGTGTGTGTGTGTGTGTGTGTGTGTGTGTGTGTGTGTGTGTGTGTGTGTGTGTGTGTGTGTGTCTGTGTGATGAACAGAATGAACAGAAGATCAGGCTGGAGATCAGACATAACTAGATGATGAAACCAAACCAACACGCCGTCTTTTCTTTCCCATATATCGCAGGTGAAATATTTCGGACGCGACCCCACGGACGGCAGGATGAGGCTGTCACGTAAAGTGCTCCAGTCTCCCGCAGCCACGGTGGTGAAGACACTGAGCGAGAGGCAGAGCATCACCATGGGAGCAGCAGACAAACAGACGTCACCTTCCTCCTGACTTTTACACAGAGTTTTTCTGTATCAGACTCCGCAGTCGAGCCGGATTCAGTTTCACCGCGTCACCTGTTTCTGGTCATGTTTTTACCCCAAAATGATGTACGTTCTCCTGTAATCACAGGGTTCGTGCTGGGACGCAGGAGCGAGTGACCATTTAGTGACGTGTGGGTCATTTTTACCACAAACAAACAGTGTATATGTTGTGAAACTGTATCTTTAATGTAAATGTACATTCGGTTTGTACCTACAGTCGTAGTCGTTGTTTATTCCTTTCTGCTTTACAACCTTTCTGTTCATTCAGACACAATTTCAAAACTATTGGCACCCCATAATTTGTGTGACATAACAGATTATTATGAGTCTGTCGCCTTTGACTGAATGTCGCCTTTGACTGAATGTGATACTTCACACACACACACACACACACACACACACACACACACACGTGCACACACAACAGTTTAATGAAATAAATGTAGAGTTTAATACAGGGTTTAAAACTACAGCACATGGTATTCAAGAGGGTTTTATATGTGTGTAACCTCAGATTATAGCAAAATAATCACAAAAAGACACTTGTGGTAATAAGGGGTTTTATGGGTCATAGGTGCCATTAATGATCCATTTTTATTACTTTTATTATTATTATTTTTACACACATGATGTTTACTAGTTTTTCTGACCAAAGTCTAAAAAAAAAAAAACCCTGAGGGGCGGTGGTGACGTCAGATCGCGCCATGTGATTGGCTTAGAGCGAGACACGTGCGTGTAGAGAACCGTTACGTTTTCTGTTCGATTCACAAATTCGGAGAGTCGACTCTAATTCTGATTCAAGTTGTTACAGTCAATGGAATCGACTCACCAAAACAATGTCACGTAAACCACATACATTTGTCAGAAATAAATGGCAATATTAACGGATTAAGTCGGATTTTTTTCATGAATGTTACAGCTTCAAAAAGTAAAACAGCTTCTTTTTTTATCTTCTACTTCATAAGTCAATTCGAGTCGACTCTCATCTTCTTTGGTCGTAGAATTGACTTAGTTCGGAATCGACTCTGTGCTCTTTCTTACTTCGGACGTGACTACAAAATGGCGGACATTTAAAATAGTGCACTTAATAGGGAATGGGGTGTGGTTTCGGACATAGCCGCGGTTTGCGCTCTAATAAGCGTTCTAGTGTGCTAAAAAGAGAACTCGGGTGTCATGGAGACTCACCGAACTGCGGCTAGCTAGGAGTCCTATCGAGCAAACGAGTTAGTGAATTGGGACACTGACATAACTACGGGTTTACAAGATGGCGGTCGTTGTGTTAGAGCGATAATAGCGAAAAACGACACTCGGCTAGTTTTAATAAAGCGTTCATGTCGATAACGTTAAGCACTTTGTTGTGTTTTAGTGTTTAAAAGTCGTTCTTTTTTACCCGCTAGGCGTTTGTAGTTATCCAGTAACATGCGGTTATTAAGTGTGAAGTGTGAAAGTAGGGGTTGAGGGAAAAAGAGACGTATTTCAGGGGAGGATTTTGTGGGATTAAGATATAAAGGATGTCGGATACGAGACGGCGTGTCAAAGTGTACACGCTGAACGAGGAGCGTCAATGGGACGACCAGGGAACCGGACACGTCTCATCCGCCTATGTGGATCGGTTAAACGGTATAGCGCTGTTAGTGCGGGCCGAGGCAGACGGTAAGGACCCGAGAGCTAGGCTAAGCTAAGCTAAGCTAATCTGCTGCGCGAGCTTGTAAACTATACTATCTTTAATAACTAGAGTTTTTTATTTTTACTTTTGTTTTGTTTGTTTTTTGTTTCCGGTTAATATAATAAATATTTGATGCCGAATAGCCGAATTTGTATTAAATAAATAAATAAATAACATTTCCAGTCAACATGTAAAGCTAAGCTAACAGTGAGCTAAGCTAACAGTGAGCTAAGCTAACAGTGAGCTAAGCTAAGCTAAGATTGATATAAATAAAGTGATGATAATAAAATAAAATGATTTGTATATAACTGCTCGTGTTTACTACCGGACTTCGTCTTTACGTCGTTAATATTCTAACTGATGTAAATGTTTACGTTTGTGAATGTAGATTTATTCAGATTTAATGTTTATTTAGAGTAATAATTAATTATTTTATTACACAGAAGTGTGAATTATGAATTAAAGTATTAAATAAGTGTCATTTCTGTGTGTTTGTATTTATATGGACACAATATTTATTTTATTTATAGCTTTTATTCCTTTTTTTTAACATTTTATTTATTTATTTTAATAAAAATAATACTCGCAGTGTAAACATCATCTTTATATTTATTTTATTTACAGCTTTTATAAAAAAAATACATTTTTATTTATTTATTTATTTTAATAAAAATAATACTCGCATTGTAAACATCATCTTTATATTTTATTTATATTATGTATTTTATTTATAGCATTTACTCCCCCCCCTCATTTATTTATTTATTTGTTTGTTTGTTTGTTTGTTTATTATTTTAATAGAAGAATACTTGCAGTGTAAACATCATCTTTAGGTACATTATGAGATATAACCAGCTGTGTAATGGATTTCTGTTGCTGTGAGGTGAAATAAATGAGACATTCAACAAATGTTTTATATAATGAGCAACAATTATAACAATTAAAACCAAAAAATATATATATTTTTTAAATTGGAGGAATTTTTATCCCCGATGCTGCTTTTTTTTTTTTTTTTTTTGTTTTTTTTTTTTTTTTTGGGAAGATGAACAAATTGATCTGTTAACACGGTACAAACACTGAGTTATTTTAACCTTAAACGTGACCCAAGCTGTCGTGAGCTGATGATTAATTACAAAATCAATAGTAAAATGCACAATCAACTAGAAAAGCCTCTTGGGAATGTTGATTTATTTATCATGTGACGTTTCTACTTGGAAATTAAACAAGTTTCTAAATTGAAATGTTTTTTTGTTTTGTTTTTTCTTCTTCCTCTTCTTCTCTCTTTTCTTTCCTGATTGTCCTCCTCAGGCTCACTGCTGCTGGAGTCCAAAATCAACCCGAACACGGCGTATCAGAAACAGCAGGTGACTTGGGCTCAGATTCACTGCTTGCCTTTTGTGTACTAGTTTGTCTGTGTTTTTCTGATTCATGTCATTTCTCTAAAGGACACCCTTATCGTTTGGTCCGAGGCAGAGAATTACGACCTGGCTCTGAGTTTCCAGGAAAAGGCAGGCTGCGATGAGATCTGGGAGAAGATCTGTCAGGTAAACTGTCCGAACTGGCATGTCTCTCTTAAACTCCACTGGAGTTCTGGTCAGAGATGATAAACAGAGCCATAAACCTTATAAAGAAGATATTAGGATGTCCGCAATATTCACATACAAACGTCATCTATCATTATATCAATTTTATAACGTAACGTGGCTCTGAAGTCAGTCCTGAACACTGAACGTGGTCTGGACGTTCTCTACACGTTCTCTGGACGTTCTCTGTCCTGTGCTACTCGCACACGGTTATGCACAGTTACCGTATCACCCAACAGACCCGCTCACTCACACGTGTACTCAGTGTAAACACACAGTTACCGTATCACCCAACAGACCCGCTCACTCACACGTGTACTCACTGTAAACACACAGTTACCGTATCACCCAACAGACCCGCTCACTCACACGTGTACTCAGTGTAAACACACAGTTACCGTATCACCCAACAGACCCGCTCACTCACACGTGTACTCAGTGTAAACACACAGTTACCGTATCACCCAACAGACCCGCTCACTCACACGTGTACTCACTGTAAACACACAGTTACCGTATCACCCAACAGACCCGCTCACTCACACGTGTACTCAGTGTAAACACACAGTTACCGTATCACCCAACAGACCCGCTCACTCACACGTGTACTCAGTGTAAACACACAGTTACCGTATCACCCAACAGACCCGCTCACTCACACGTGTACTCAGTGTAAACACACAGTTACCGTATCACCCAACAGACCCGCTCACTCACACGTGTACTCAGTGTAAACACACAGTTACCGTATCACCCAACAGACCCGCTCACTCATACGTGTACTCACTGTAAACACACAGTTACCGTATCACCCAACAGACCCGCTCACTCACACGTGTACTCAGTGTAAACACACAGTTACCGTATCACCCAACAGACCCGCTCACTCACACGTGTACTCGGTGTAAACACACGGTTACCGTATCACCCAACAGACCCGCTCACTCACACGTGTACTCAGTGTAAACACAGTTACCGTATCACCCAACAGACCTGCTCACTCATACGTGTACTCACTGTAAACACAGTTACCGTATCACCCAACAGACCCGCTCACTCACACGTGTACTCACTGTAAACACACAGTTACCGTATCACCCAACAGACCCGCTCACTCACACGTGTACTCGGTGTAAACACACGGTTACCGTATCACCCAACAGACCCGCTCACTCACACGTGTACTCACTGTAAACACACAGTTACCGTATCACCCAACAGACCCGCTCACTCACACGTGTACTCGGTGTAAACACAGTTACCGTATCACCCAACAGACCCGCTCACTCACACGTGTACTCGGTGTAAACACACGGTTACCGTATCACCCAACAGACCCGCTCACTCACACGTGTACTCAGTGTAAACACACAGTTACCGTATCACCCAACAGACCCGCTCACTCACACGTGTACTCACTGTAAACACAGTAAAAAAAAAATCTTCTCATCCTCGTTTAGGTCCAGGGTAAAGATCCGTCTGTG
Organism: Tachysurus fulvidraco; assembly: GCF_022655615.1. NCBI lineage: Eukaryota > Metazoa > Chordata > Actinopteri > Siluriformes > Bagridae > Tachysurus > Tachysurus fulvidraco. Next base: position 26,669,538 of record NC_062524.1, read on the forward strand.
GAGATCACCCAGGATCCCATCGACGAGTCCGAGGAGGAGCGCTTCGAAGAGATCCCAGAGACGAGCCACGTGGTGAAGCTTCCCGCCTGCGAGCTCCCGCGCCTGGAGGAGATCGCAGACCTGGTGACCTCCGTCCTGTCCTCTCCGATTCGCAGGGAGAAGCTAGCGCTGGCGCTGGTGAGCGACAGCTACATGCAGAGGTTGCTGCAGCTCTTCAGGACATGCGAGGAGCTGGGAGAGCATGAAGGTCTGCGCCACCTCTACGAGATCATACGCGGCGCGCTCTTCCTCAACAAAGCGGCGCTGTTCGAGGTCATGTTCTCGGACGAGTGCATCATGGACGTGGTGGGCTGCCTGGAGTACGACCCGGCGTTCGTCCAGCCCAGGAGGCACCGTGACTTCCTCACCAACACGGCACGCTTCAAGGAGGTGATCCCCATCACAGACTCGGAGCTCAGGCAGAAGATCCACCAGACCTACCGTGTGCAGTACATCCAGGACATCATCCTGCCCACACCCTCTGTCTTCGAGGAGAACTTCCTCTCCACACTCACATCCTTCATCTTCTTCAACAAGGTGGAGATTGTCAGCATGCTCCAGGTGAGCCGTTTCACTCGGACAGCAATAACGACCACCAATCAAAACAATCTCCTATCTTTATTTATTGTTTTATAGCAGATCTTTATCATTATTCGTTTACTTTCACTTCACTTAAGGACGAAAATGTAGGTAAAACGAACCTTTCGGCACAAAATAAAGGCCGTGGCTGTTGTTCTGTCTGGGAGTGTTCTGAAAAAATGATTCAGAAAAGTTATTTAAAAAGTCAGATATTGGTTCATCTGGAAAATCCTTCTGGACCTCTGACATTCATCTGTAACTTCCTGTTTTCAACGAGGTGACACGATCGATTACGGCACCGTTTGCATATTATATTACACAGTAACGTATTTAAGATCTGAGATCATCTTTTGTTTTTTATTTTCTTCCCCGTGATCTTCAGGAGGACGAGAAGTTCCTGACCGAAGTGTTCGCGCAGCTCACAGACGAAGCCACGGAAGACGGGAAAAGGAGAGAGCTGGTAGGGTCGTGTTTATTTCCGCCGAAACGCGCGGCGTGACGTCCGTAACTTAACTCTGTGCTTCTGTGTGTTTGTCTGTCCTCAGGTCAACTTCTTCAAAGAGTTCTGCGCTTTTTCACAAACGCTCCAACCGCAAAACAGAGACGCTTTTTTCAAGACGTTGGCGAATCTAGGAATTTTACCTGCTCTGGAAATCATCATGGTGAGTCGACGACTCGCTCGGCGCGAAGGGGGCGGAGTCTAAAGACGGACGTGATATATTCCTTCTGCGGGTGCATTCGATTTTTAGAACAAGTATTTTTTTTTGTTGTTTTTAAAGGGGATGGACGACCTGCAGGTGAGAGCAGCAGCTACGGACATCTTCTCCTACCTGGTGGAGTTCAGTCCCTCTATGGTGCGAGAGTTTGTGATGCAGGAGCCGCAGCAGGCCGAAGACGACGTGAGTACAAACGCGTTATCGACACGTATAAATAATCGCTGTGCGTAAAATTACATCCCTAAAATCGCAACCCGCCTCGATTAATAAGCGGAGACGAGACGAGGAGACGTTCGACTGTGTGATGTCGTAACGCGCCGCGGTCAAATGCTGCGGTAAAGACAAAAATTTAAAGAATTGTGTGTGTGTGTGTGTGTGTTCAGGATGTCCTACTGATAAACCTGGTGATAAAGCAGATGATCTGTGACTCGGATCCTGAGCTCGGCGGTGCCGTGCAGCTCATGGGGCTCCTCCGTACCCTCATCGACCCTGAGAACATGCTCGCTCCCACCAACGTGAGTTCCTCTCTTTCTCAGCGCTTCTACATAACTCTATACACCGTTCGGTAAAATAAGGATGAGTCTCTGCTTCGAACTCCACAGAAAACAGAGAAGACGGAGTTCCTCAGCTTTTTCTACAAGTACTGCATGCACGTCCTCACCGCGCCGCTGCTGGCCAACACGGCCGAGGAGAGGAAAGGTGAGCCGTGACGGGAGAGAAATAAACACGCCGTGGATCGCCGTTCATTCTGTAAATAAAACGAAGCCTGATAAAGTGTTTTATTTTTATTTTCTTCTCTCCTTCTGTTTTGTAGATTTACCGGAAGGATCTACGAAAGTCAAGCCAGTTTGTCCAGGTGAACAGCACACGTTACATCACCTCCTCTAACTCCTGCCTCTCTCTCGTTCTGCTTTAAAGCCGTTCTTTCTTTCTTTTCTTTCTTTCTTTTCTTTCCCACTCCAGACAATTTCCAGACGGCGCAGCTTCTGGCTCTGATCCTGGAGCTGCTAACGTTCTGCGTGGAGCACCACACGTACCACATAAAGAACTACATCATGAATAAGGACCTGCTGCGGAGAGTGCTGGTGCTCATGAACTCTAAACACACCTTCCTCGCCCTCTGTGAGTCGCGGTTAAAGACGCCGAATCGGGTCGTGTGTGGATTCTGACGTGTGGATTCTGACTCTGTGGGGTGTGTGTGTGTGTGTGTGTGTGTGTGTGTGTGTTTATGAAGGTGCCTTGCGTTTCATGAGGAGAATAATAGGACTGAAGGACGAGTATTATAACCGCTACATCATCAAAGGGAACCTGTTCGAGCCGGTCATCAACGCTCTGCTGGACAACGGGACGAGATACAACCTCCTGAACTCGGCCATCATCGAACTGTTCGAGTTCATCAAAGTGGTGAGGAATCTTGGCTCGCTTTAAAAAAAAAAAAAAAAAGACGCTATTTATAACGGTTAAAATCGACATATTATCCTTTCACATCCGCAGGAGGACATAAAGTCCCTCATCGCTCACATCGTGGACAATTTCTACAAAGCGCTCGAGTCCATAGAATACGTCCAGACGTTTAAAGGGCTGAAGGGACGCTACGAGCAGGAGAAGAACCGACAGAGCCGAGGGATCAGCAGGTGACGTTTGTTTACCACAAATTCTTCTCTCGGTCCGCTTTTTCTCTCGTTAGAAGATCCTTATGATCTGGTTCTCGAGGTAACGCCGCCGCCGTCGCCTCTAAAACGCACACGTTTAAACAAATCGGAAATTTTCGCAGGTATCGCCGTGATGCCCGGTCCGTAGACGACGACGAGGAAATTTGGTTCAACGAAGAAGAGGACGAAGACGACGCGGACGCCGCGGTCGAGAAGAGAGTCGAGGAAGACTTTCCGGAAAGTTACGGAAAGTTCATAGGGGCCAAAAAAGGTATAAAATATTCCCAGTTTTTTTTTTCTTTTTCGAAAGACGTCGCTCTTCGTCTTTATAACTCGCTCGTGTCGTTGCAGTTAAAGAAAGCGAGGACAAAGAGAACCTCCCGAAGCGGACGCAGAGCGGCAGCTTTAAGTTCGCCTTCTCGCATTCCGCAGCCGCCGCCAACGGAAACAACGAGAAACCGGCGCCGTCCGCGTCCCCCGGCAGTCCGAACGGCTCCTCGGGTAAAGGAGCGACTGTGGCGTCTACCGCGGTGGTCAAGGTGTGTGTGTGTGCAAACGAACCGTACACTGAACGTGTGATGATCAGTATAACGTTTGATCGTAATCTCTAACTTTTGCTGTCATCGTGCAGGCCGGACTGGTGGGGCTGGTAGACTACCCCGACGACGAAGATGACGAAGGAGAAGACGAGGAGGACGAGGAAGACGATCTCGCTCCACGGAAGCGTCCTCGTCTCGGCTCGTAAAAAGACACAACGTAACGAACACGTCTGCCATCCCACGGTGCCGAAGAGTCCCGGATTTAGGAGAGCTAGAGGATTAGGACACGACCCAAACTCTCCTGCATCAGCGCATCCATCAGACACGAGCACCAGAGCAGCCACGCCACGCCACGCCGCGGTCACGTGACCCCTCTCCGTTTTCTTTCCTTAACCTCGTGACCCGGACGTGTCGAGCTGTGCAAGCAGGAACGATGAACTCCATCACAGCCGAGCTTTCTGTTGTTTTTTTTTTCCTTTCTTTTCTTTCTTTTCTTTTCCACCACAGAGCCGTTCAGCCTAGCAGGACTAGCTACTTAGGAATAGAAGACTGATTGGCTGAGCCTGTTGATTCGGTCGGGTCGAGGGAACAAATAAGTGTGTGGGAAGGCAAGGGGGGTGGGGCAGGTTCGGGGTAAGACCAAAATAATAAAATAAGAAAAAAGTAACAATTGAAGTTCAGTAAAAAAGGGTGTGACGAGCAGGACCCGGATGTTGTCTGTGTCCTTGACTTGAAACTAGAACCTCACAGTCATGAATTTATCATCAGTAGCTGTACAGCAGTATCTTTTTTTCCCCTCTTCATGTTTTGTTTACTTCTTCAGTGATGTTTGTTTTTTAAGATTAAAATGCCAGTGTAAATGTTTCTCCCCCTCTTTCGACACGCATTAACGCGGGGACGATCGTTTACACCTTTTTTTTTTAAATCACATTTGTTGGAGAAAACTTCAGTTGAAGAAGTTGTGATGCTGATTTTAATAACGTATATTAAACATGTATTAAAAACTGCAGTAAAGTCATTTCGCAGATGAACGGAAACGTGTCCGAGCGTCTCTGTGTCGCGTCCGGTCGGTGAGCCAAGACGTCTCGGACGAGCGCAGGCTCGGGTGCGGCGGATCACCAGCACGCGGTGTTTTACAACTAAATATAATCCCACAACACACCACATAATGCACTTCCTGTCGCTGCAGATTTGCATATCTGCACGTAGCCTGATGAGGGTTTTCTCAGGCGTCCGTATGACCACGAGCCCGAAGCTGCAGACGATTAAAGGTCCAGTATCGAAGCCTTCGCTTTTGTTTCTCTTCATGTATTTTCGTTCATCGCCGCAACCCTCACAAACAAATCTGTGTTGATTTTGTTTTAAATTGGCCTTAAAAACAAGTTTAATCAAGATGTGTTCTTATGTACCTCAGGGGTGCACTTTGTAACGTGTTTTTAAGTCGCTAATGATCATTAAAAGGACTGAGTTCAGCTGTCTGTTAAGATCGTTTCAGGCCCAGAAATAAAGTCTATCTACAAACCCGGTCCCTGAAGCAGAGATTGAGAAGTGTCTGTCTTTTTGTGTGTGTGTGTGTGTTGCAGGAGTTGTGCTATAACAGTCTTGTATATTATTATATACACTATAATTATTGTTCATAATTTTATAGTACATTATAAATTACATGCACTAATATGGGATAGCAAAAAAATACAACGTTATACAGTATATAGTACTGTGTAGTCTGGAATGTTGTGTACTGTACATATAAATGCTATAATATGATAATATAATGAGGTACAACCTACATCATATATGTGCAATAACACGGAGTATGAAGAGTTACGTCTGTTCAATATAGTGTGGAATAGGACGATATGTATTATATACAGTAACGCAGTAGACGGGTGGTGTACAGTATGGAGTAGTGCAGTAGACGTGTGGTGTACAGTATGGTGTAGTGCAGTAGACGGGCGGTGTACGGTATGGAGTAGTGCAGTAGACGGGCGGTGTACGGTATGGAGTAACAGTAGACGGGCGGTGTACAGTATGGAGTAACAGTAGACGGGCGGTGTACAGTATGGAGTAACAGTAGACGGGCGGTGTACAGTATGGAGTAACAGTAGACGGGCGGTGTACAGTATGGAGTAACAGTAGACGGGCGGTGTACAGTATGGAGTAACGCAGTAGACGGGCGGTGTACAGTATGGAGTAACAGTAGACGGGCGGTGTACAGTATGGAGTAACAGTAGACGGGCGGTGTACAGTATGGAGTAGTGCAGTAGACGGGCGGTGTACAGTATGGAGTAGTGCAGTAGACGGGCGGTGTACAGTATGGAGTAACAGTAGACGGGCGGTGTACAGTATGGAGTAACGCAGTAGACGGGCGGTGTACAGTATGGAGTAACGCAGTAGACGGGCGGTGTACAGTATGGAGTAGTGCAGTAGACGGGCGGTGTACGGTATGGAGTAGTGCAGTAGACGGGCGGTGTACAGTATGGAGTAGTGCAGTAGACGGGCGGTGTACAGTATGGTGTAACAGTAGACGGGCGGTGTACAGTATGGAGTAGTGCAGTAGACGGGCGGTGTACAGTATGGTGTAACAGTAGACGTGCGGTGTACAGTATGGTGTAACAGTAGACGTGCGGTGTACAGTATGGTGTAACAGTAGACGGGCGGTGTACAGTATGGTGTAACAGTAGACGGGCGGTGTACAGTATGGTGTAACAGTAGACGTGCGGTGTACAGTATGGTGTAACAGTAGACGGGCGGTGTACAGTATGGAGTAGTGCAGTAGACGGGCGGTGTACAGTATGGAGTAGCAGTAGACGGGCGGTGTACAGTATGGAGTAGTGCAGTAGACGGGCGGTGTACAGTATGGAGTAGTGCAGTAGACGGGCGGTGTACAGTATGGAGTAACAGTAGACGGGCGGTGTACAGTATGGAGTAGCAGTAGACGGGCGGTGTACAGTATGGAGTAGTGCAGTAGACGGGCGGTGTACAGTATGGAGTAGTGCAGTAGACGGGCGGTGTACAGTATGGTGTAGTGCAGTAGACGGGCGGTGTACAGTATGGAGTAACGCAGTAGACGGGCGGTGTACAGTATGGAGTAACAGTAGACGGGCGGTGTACAGTATGGAGTAACAGTAGACGGGCGGTGTACGGTATGGAGTAACAGTAGACGGGCGGTGTACAGTATGGAGTAACAGTAGACGGGCGGTGTACGGTATGGAGTAACAGTAGACGGGCGGTGTACGGTATGGAGTAACAGTAGACGGGCGGTGTACGGTATGGAGTAACAGTAGACGGGCGGTGTACGGTATGGAGTAACAGTAGACGGGCGGTGTACAGTATGGAGTAACAGTAGACGGGCGGTGTACAGTATGGAGTAACAGTAGACGGGCGGTGTACAGTATGGTGTAGTGCAGTAGACGGGCGGTGTACAGTATGGAGTAACAGTAGACGGGCGGTGTACAGTATGGTGTGGTATAAAGCATTATAAATATTATTGTAACAAGTATATAATGTACCACACACACACACACACACACACACACACACACACACACACGAATTTCCATCTCCACACCCGTCCATGACACAGATGCGGTGATGAGTGTAGACCTGACAGCTGTGGACGAGATGCTGTTCTCTGTCTGTGAAGAGGATTTAAGGCTTTACTGCCAGTGCTGCTGTTGCCTAGCAATCACCGGGGCAGCGGGTGGTCTGTTGGCATGGCAACAGATGAACACTGTGGTGTACAGACACTTTTTTTTTTCACATCTTTGTGTTTTTAGGCTGCAGTGATTCTGCAGTAATTGCATGTTGTGTCATGCAAGAATCTGGATATCAATTTAACGCTTGAATAACACTCGACCCTCTGATGGAGATAATAGAGCATCCGACTAATCTAATTACGTGAACTTTCTATTAGCATAATGTGAAGCTGTCGTCGTTGTCATTCCAGAACAGATACTACCTTTACCTTCATCTAATTTCCTGCTTTAACGGCTTAATTAATCAAGCGATCTATATTTGATTTGAGAACTCGGTAGGGAACTTAATGGAGAAGAGGCCATAAATAAACTAATCATTAGAGTCTCCACAGGACAGAGGATAAAATCACTCACTCACTCACTCACTCACTCACTCACTCACTCACTCACTCACACCCCAGTAATCTCAGGAACTATACACACTTGTGCATGTAACCTCATCATAGTGTAGCCTATCTTACACCTACTACATTATATTATTGTAAAACGACAACCCTGCAGTACCGCTCATCACCACCAGGGGTCGGTGATGATCAGTTCAGGAGCATCACTCACAGAAAAAAGGGCGTGTCCTGCAGCATCAGTGACTAACGAGTAGCTACATAATCAGTGCTGTGCATCGTATCATATGAAGACATGACAATGAAATGATATAGTATTAGGAAAACCTCATCTGCTAGTTCTAATTATTACTTCCTGTCACAATCCTGAGATGTTTTATTCCTCTTATACCAGTGTTATTTTCCAAGCTGCTGCAATTTCTCACGTGTTTTCGCACAGTTTATTCATGTTGTTTATTTATGTCTTATGTGGATCCTCTAAAGGTCACTTCCTTAGATTTTTTTTTTCCTGTACCACCTCATGAATTTATCAATAAATTCAAAAATGGAAGAAAAAAAACAAATTTTTATATATTTCTACAAATCTGCTCTGAGACGCAAATGCGCAAATACGCAAATGCGCAAATACGCAAATAAAAGTGAATTGAATTGTATAGAATTGTGGGCGGGGCCAGAAATGATCCAAAGTGAAAGGGCGTGGTTTGGTTTAGATTAGGGGGCGTGGCTTATCCGGGTCTTCCCCGGCAGACTGCAGTGTGCGTGTGTGCGCCATTTGGGGAGCGCCGTCATGGAAACGCGGGCAGGAAATCAGCGCTGCCAAAATCCCCATTCCTGGGATACTCATTAAAACCATTTTTTAATAAAAGAAGCTTTCTGCTGGAAATAAGAGACGACTGGAGACACACTCACACACACTCTGGGATCATCTGTGTGTATCAAACCTGCTGGATTTCTCACATCTTATTGTTGGTGGATCTACTTCATTTTTGTCGGGGTTTTTTTTTTCAACCCCCGACTTGTTTTCAGGACGTTTTCGGTCATGTCCAGAAGCTTTGTTTACTCTTAATCAGTATTGATGATGTGTTTAAATAGCAACACGACATGTAGACGAGGATAAACAAAGGAGAAGACGAGATGTTCCAGCGTTTCTGCTCATTTCTCACAGTGTGACTGACTGCAGGACGTTCTGCGTCTCTGTTGTGCGCTTCTTTATTATAGGGGATTTTATTATAGAAGAGAAATAAAAATAAAATGAGTTTTATTAAAACGGATTTGTTAAGCTGAGCTCTTTTTGGAGGTCGTGGAAATCGTTTAGAATTCCATCTCGTTTTTATTTTATCTCGTTTTGTGTGTGTTTGTAAATGGAGAAAATGGACAGCGAGGTATTCACACCTCAGCTTGAGCAATTTCTGCTCACTCCTCTGGTGGCATGGGTGAGTAAGATAGATAGATAAATAAACCATTTTCTTCTTCTTTCACATCTCTAACATGCTTGTATACGTGTAATGTTTCGCACTAACACGTTTCTCGATACGTCCTAGGTGAAAACGGTGGTCCGGCCAAGCCAGAGCGACCAAAGCAGTCTTTCCCTGTACATGGAGTTAGTGGATGGTTGCTACCTCAACGAGGTCATGCTGAGGATGTAAGTCTTTCTCTATCATATCATCTTCATGCCCTTTTCATCGCTTGCCCACGTTTCAGCCGTATTCATCGCACCGTTCTCAGAAGATCTGGTGCTGAAACCGAGCCTTAACGAGGATCCGCTCCCATGGAGAGGCGAGGCGAGTCGTGGATAAAATGTAGAGCATTGCGAATGTTTTCTTCTCTTTGTGAGGACTGAATGCCGATCACGAAGCGCTCGAGCACACCTAGTCTCCGTACGCTCGTTGTTATGAAGGTCAGTGCGTGAGAAGGCACGCTGCAGGAATGCCATGCTTTGTGAAGACTTTGTGCCTGAAGGGATTCTCCTGAGAACGTTTCCAAAGGTCTCGAGAGGAGCCGTGGGCTTTTGTTGGTGTACAGTGTGTTCAGTGTTCATCAAGGTTGAAGACAGGGTTATTATTATTACCATTATGTTGTTAATAAATAAAGGATTTCTGGATAGCGTCCCTGCCTGGGTAATCTTTTAAGGAGCTTTGCACGTGTCCTTAGTTCACACTAGCAAGAAATCGTTGCAGGAGATCATCAGGCAAAATTTTCAACTGAGATTTTCTTAATTTTGTGCAAATCTATTTGTCTATAAGTCCAAGCGATTCCTCAGAGTAAATCCTAGGCCGCGGACGGTCCGACTTTTCTTAGGTTCTCGCTCCCAGCTTTAGTTCCCGCTAACGTTGTCTTTGGTCTCTGTCTGCAGTGATGTGTCTCTTTTCTGCTTTATATCAAGTCTGATGTCATTGTGGACGGTTTTGACGTACAGAAGATTTAGATTCTGCCTACGTTCTGTGTACGAACGGCGTTTTATCTCGTTGGAGAGTAAAATGACATTCGATTTAAAATAAACCAGATATGACTTCGTCTTAGGCTTTGGTCGCCATGGATACACCATCTTTCCTTTAGGCCACATCATGGATGTGACTGCATTCTGGTCGACTTGTTCGCTTCCGGTAGAAATCTAGACGCGTAAACTTAATGGAGATGTTTTTCATGTCTTTTTTTTTTCCGTGTTTTTTATTTTTTTTTCGTGCATCTTCTTTAACGTCTTTTTCTTGCCTTTTATTAAGATTATTGATTATTACCAAGACTCACAGACCAAACCTAAAAGTCTTGAGATAAAAATCCTTCCTCCAGCAAGGAAAAATCCTCTTAGGGAGCACAAGAGGAAAGAAACCTGCAGAGGAACCCGGCTAAAAAAAATCTCTAATCTCGTCTGGAGCGTTTGATCATGTCAGTAGATGAGTTTTGTCCTTCTGAGATCTCAGTTTTTTTGGAGTTTCTCAGGTTATCCTCAGCACTCAGGATGGTGTCCACGCTGTGGTGTGGGACGGCCGTTAGTTCTGGTGGAGACTCGGAGCTTCGGGCAGCTGTTGGCGCTCGTCCTCTCAGCGTGGCGCTGGGACAGAAGGCACATTGTCTCAGAGGGAAGTGAAGCGGCTCTTTGTTAAGCTCTGCTCGTGTTAACTGGTTCCCCTGGACATTAGATCTCCTGTTAAATCTCTACTCAAAGCCACATGGAACCGGTTAATCAGTGTTTGTTGATTTCTTGTGGAAGAAGAGTCAGAAGAGCTGAGCAGACGAGTCAGAAGAGCTGAGCAGACGAGTCAGAAGAGCTGAGCAGACGAGTCAGAAGAGCTGAGCAGACGAGTCAGAAGAGCTGAGCAGACGAGTCAGAAGAGCTGAGCAGACGAGTCAGAAGAGCTGAGCAGACGAGTCAGAAGAGCTGAGCAGACGAGTCAGAAGAGATGAAAAGGAACATCTAACCATCGCATCTGTTACTTCTGAACCTCCACCACGTTACATTACGTCTTGTGATCAATACTCGTTCTCCTAAACGGCTTCTGTTGCCTCGTCGGCACTGATGGTCATTATCCAGAGGAATGGCGAAGGAAAAGAGATCGGTCTCTTCATCCGTCTCAATATCGGCCAGTTCCAGGGACCACAGTCGAGATGTTTAGGCCCGGAGCCGAGAGCCTCTCCGCGTCCTGCTGTGTCTCTAAAGTCCAGAGTGATGAATGTCAGGAACAGCAGCAGGAAGCACAAAGCCGTTAGTTATAAGCGATGCCGCATCAAACCACCGGACAGGTCAGAAGATGAGTGCGATTTTTTTTTTTTTGTGCTTCGGATGACTTTAATTCTTCATGACGGATCTCCGCAGGTTCGGTTTATTACAAAAAGACAATATAAGAAAAGAACGGTGTGGAAACATGAACGCAAAAAAACTCCGTAGAATAACCTGTGAAGAAACTTCCAGGGTCTCGAGACCACGTTTAAATAGAAACCGAACCGAACTTGTTTGTGGACTCGTAAACGTGACGAAGACGTGTTTGTAAACGTGACGGAGACGTGTTTGTAAACGTGACGGAGACGTGTTTGTAAACGTGACGGAGACGTGTTTGTAAACGTGACGGAGACGTGTTTGTAAACGTGACGGAGACGTGTTTGTAAACGTGACGGAGACGTGTTTGTAAACGTGACGGAGACGTGTTTGTAA
>NC_062524.1:26686305-26698805 GCF_022655615.1 Tachysurus fulvidraco
CACACACACACACACACACACACGCACACACGCACACACACACGTGCTTCACCAAAGCCTTAATACACACACACACACACACACACACACACACACACACACACACACACGCTTCACCAAAGCCTTAATACACACACACGCACGCACACACACACGTGCTTCACCAAAGCCTTAATACACACACACACACACACGCGCACACACACGTGCTTCACCAGAGCCTTAATACACACACACACACACACACACGCACACACACACGTGCTTCACCAGAGCCTTAATACACACACACACACACACACACGCACACACACACGTGCTTCACCAGAGCCTTAATACACACACACACACACACACACACACACAGATGTGCTTCACCAGAGCCTTAATACACACACACACACACACACACACACACACACACACACACACACACATGTGCTTCACCAGAGCCTTAATACACACACACACACACACACACACACACACACACACACACATACAGATGTGCTTTACCCAAGCCTTAACACACACATACAGATGTGGTTGAAGTCCTTGTTTCTGTTGAATATTGCACACAGAGGGACACTTTGATTTGAAGGTGATTGAATCAGTGGTGAAACTCGACAGACAGTGAGGGGACGATGAGGTCAGGGGATGATGAGGTCAGGGGATGAAGAGGTCAGGGGACGAGGAGGTCAGGGGACGATGAGGTCAGGGGACGATGAGGTCAGGGGACGATGAGGTCGGGTGACGAGGAGGTGAGGTGACGAGGAGGTGAGGTGATGAGGAGGTCGGGTGATGAGGAGGTCAGGGGATGATGAGGTGTGGTGATGAGGAGGTCAGGTGATGAGGAGGTCAGGTGACGAGGAGGTCAGGTGACGAGGAGGTGAGGTGACGAGGAGGTGAGGTGACGAGGAGGTGAGGTGATGAGGAGGTCGGGTGATGAGGAGGTCAGGGGATGAGGAGGTCAGGTGATGAGGAGGTGAGGTGATGAGGAGGTCAGGGGATGAGGAGGTCGGGTGATGAGGAGGTCGGGTGATGAGGAGGTCGGGTGATGAGGAGGTGAGGTGATGAGGAGGTGAGGTGATGAGGAGGTCAGGTGATGAGGAGGTCAGGTGATGAGGAGGTCAGGTGATGAGGAGGTCAGGTGATGAGGAGGTGAGGTGATGAGGAGGTCAGGTGATGAGGAGGTCGGGTGATGAGGAGGTCAGGGGATGAGGAGGTCAGGGGATGAGGAGGTCAGGGGATGCTGGAGTCACACTCAGAAGCATGTTGAATTAAATCCAGATCAAACACAAATCCTTAAAGCTTGATAAACATCTCTGAAGCACTGGAATGCTTTATTACGTATAAATAAAACATCATTTTTCCTGCTACATCACAGCGAAATCCTTCACAGCACTCGTTACACTGCTAAATAAACTAGTCTTAATCCCCTTATTTCACAGCAATGTTTCAACTGATACCTTCTACTTTTTATCCCTTTATAGTTACACTTAATGTGGTCGTTCTAGCAGCTGTAAACTCAGCCGACTCACTTTCTCTCTCTCTCTCTTTCAATCTAAATAAGATTTAAAAAGAACCTAAACTCGACAGTTGCTGCACTAAAACTGGAGACTCCTTCCATCGAATCAGTCGACACCTTCTGGCCAATCGACAGCGTTGATGTGTGGTTTCTGAGAACTTTACTGTATGTCGCGTGTAGGATTCGGACACGGTGTAACACGTCGCGAGTCGACGCTGGAATGTGAGGAATGTGGGAAACGCTGGAGGAATTTCTCCAATTATAGAGTGAAGACACGTAATAACGGTCCGTGTCGATCTGTACCTGGGAATTCCAATGGCAGAAAGTTTATAACCTCAGAAACATCAGAGCATATATTTTCTGGGGGCATGGTGGCTTAGTGGTTAGCACGTTCGCCTCACACCTCCAGGGTCGGGGGTTCGATTCCCGCCTCTGCCTTGTGTGTGTGGAGTTTGCATGTTCTCCCCGTGCCTCGGGGGTTTCCTCCGGGTACTCCGGTTTCCTCCCCCGGTCCAAAGACATGCATGGTAGGTTGATTGGCATCTCTGGAAAATTGTCCGTAGTGTGTGAGTGTGTGAGTGAATGAAAGTGTGTGTGTGCTCTGTGATGTGTTGGCACTCCGTCCAGGGTGTATCCTGCCTCGATGCCCGATGACGCCTGAGATAGGCACAGGCTCCCCGTGACCCGAGAAGTTCGGATAAGTGGTAGAAGATGAATGAATGAATGAATGAATTATTATTATTTCAATGCCATGAACTCAAGACGTCAGATCGGATCGATACTAAACACACCACAATGGTGTTGAGTACTTGAATCTGATTGGTCAGAAGGTAACGTGATGTCATAATATCATCGTCTCTTCGTTCTTCTCTCCTTCTTATTTCTTATCAAATCTCGGTCTGTTGTAGTGTTCAGCAGTGTGTTTGTCGTCTGTTAGAACAAAACCTGGGAGTGTGTTGGACTCGGCGATGTCCGATTTGCTCTGCTTCATGTGATTCGAGGGCAAGAAAGTGATTCGACTCTGAATCGACTCACTTAGAATGAATCGAACGTGCGCCGCTAAACTGATCCAAAGGACCGAGCTGTAGAACCGGAGTCGTAAAGAACCCAAAGAGAATTAAGGATCCGATCCTTCATGAAGCAAGCGCCAGCTCTGTGTTCCTCAAGCTCAGGTGATGTTTTCTGACCAGTGAGTAAACTGGAACTCGAACTCAAACACACCAAATATTCACTTCGCTCAGATTCAGACTCGCCTTAGAATCTGACGCTCTGTCACTTTCCTGCTCCGAGAAGCTTCCAGGAATCCCAGCTAAAGTAAGTAAACGTCGGGATTAATATGGAAGGAGCTTGACGCTACCTGAATACGCGAGCGGATTAAAGAGAGACGAGTCAGCACAAATCCAAACCTGCCAATTAAACCGTCCTCTGATGCGCCTGTGGGACGCGATAAACCCCAAAAACCACAGAGACTCCACTCGAACCTTTGTCACTGTAGAGCTTTAACGTCTGCACGGCCGAGTAAAGATAAATCTGAATAAGCTGAAGCATATTTCCATCATAATGGCTGTATAAAACCTGCGACTCTGTCATTCCGTCTGCTCCTGATGTGTTTTTAATGGATGCAGGCGTAGGACTTCCTCTCTTTCTCTCTCTCTCTCTCTCTCTGTCTCTCTCTGTCTCTCTCAGTCTAGACGCACAACTGCTAAAACAATCTCATGCTCGAAGTAATGGATCTCATCGGGTGGAGCTGGCGGAGGACCAGTGGCTCGGCTGGGAAAATGACGCTGTCTAAATAATGCATGCTGCAGAGACACAAAATGTCCTGACTGGAAGATTTCTACATACCAGGAGTGAGCGGAATAATTGGAATCAGATCAGACGTTTTGATTGGTGATTATTTCCAGCACTCTGGCGGTAACGAGTAAAGCTAAAAATATGTCGATGGCGATTTATATTTCTTGATTAAAGGCGGGGTCTCCGATTTTTGAAAGCCAACGTCGACATTTGAAATCACCAAAACAAACACGCCCCTAACCCAAACGGGTCCCACCCCTGTATCGGTAGCTCCGCCCACACGTACATACGTAACCCAGGCGACTAACGGAAAGAAACGTGTCTTTATCATAGCTGAAGGGAAGAACAATACGATTGTAGATAAACAAACAAGCAACAATGACACACAAGCATAATCATGTAAAGGACAAAGGCATATATTAGTTCTGTGTAACAAAGCAAAACCAACGTTACTCACCTATCGAGAAGGAAAAAAGCGCCTCGGCGTCTTAAGTAAAGTCGGCCACATATTCACAGGTCGGAGTTTCCCGAGTCGATAACTCCTGAGCTAAACGCTGTTACTACACAAAACGCGGTTGTAGCTGCCTCTCTACATTACTACGATAGAAAAGAGGTGTTATTTGTGTAGTAACAGCGTTTAGCTCAGGAGTTATTGACTCGGGAAACTCCAACCTGTGAATATGTGGCCGACTTCCTGCTCCTTCAGTTCTCTCCAGCGCTGGAAAGCTGATCCTATATTAACACGTCCTACTTCTTGTCCTTATCGTAAGTCTTTCTTCTCTTTCTTTCTTTGTTTTTATCCTCCATGTCAATGTTAAAACCGCTTTCTGCTAATGTCACACACGCGCACTGAACACTCTCTCCACCCATATCGACAAGCCCCGCCCCTTTCTGCTCATTGGCTACACGTTTGTTTTGATTTTTGTTTATTATTCGGCCCGACTCAGTTTTCTGAAACATTTCTCAAAAATCAGAGACCCTGCCTTTAATTACAGACTCTTAGTTGAGTTTAGCTGCGTTTCATACGAGAAGCTTCACTTCCACGTTCACGCACTGCTAGGGTTCAACCTTCTCGATCTGACGACCTATCGATCACCGAGAACTCCACGCTCCTCTTCTTGTAGCTAGTGCGTGATGCTAACCACAAACTCTTCATCCTGATTTGAACATTTTAGATTTAACGTTATTTTACATTTCTGTTTAGAGATCCCACAGCGTACGCTTGGGTTACGTCGAATAATAATATGGCATCCGTTAAGTAACCGAGAACTGGATGAAAGATCTGCGCGATCACGCTGGCGCTGAGGAAGAAAACGCAAAATGTGTCGCGCGGTAAACTCCGATTTCACCTGATAACAAACTGACTGAAGAGTTTGAATATGATCATGAACTCTACAGAAATGTGGAGCTCCAGCATGGTACTAGGGAGAAGTCTGTTAGCGACGCCTCCAGTGAGACGTCTGGGGGTTTGTTGAACAGCAGTGAGGAGACTCCGAGGTGCTGGTGGTTGTGGTGTCGAAACAATGGGACATTATAGGACCTTTAACTGGGAAAAGAGGCGGAGCTTCTGATGTGGTCTTTCTCCTAAACATTATTTTATGCATCTTCAGAAAACTCTTTACTTTATTTCTCTCTCTCTGTCTCTGTCTCTCTCTCGCTCTCTGTCTCTCTCTATTTCTCTCTCCTATTTCTCTCTGTCTCTCTCATCTCTCTCTCTCTGTCTCTCCCGCTCTCTGTCTCTCTCTATTTCTCTCTCTGTCTCTCTGTCTCTCTCTCTCCCTCTGTTTCTCTCTCTATGTCTCTCTCTGTCTCTCTGTCTCTCTCTTTCTCTCTCTCTCTCATCTCTCTCTGTCTCTCTCTCTCTCTCACACACATCTCTCTCTGTCTCTCTCTCTCTCTCTCTCTCTCTCTCATCTCTTTATCTCTCTCTGTCTCTCTCTTTCTGTCTCTCTCTGTCTCTCTCTCTCTCTCTGTCTCTCAAATCTCTCTCTCTCTCTCTATCTCTCTCTCTCTCTGTCTCTCTCATCTCTCTCTGTCTCTCTCTCTCTCTCTCTCACATCTCTCTATGTCTCAAATATCTCTCTCTCATCTCTTTGTCTCTCTGTCTCTCAAATCTCTCTGTCTCTCAAATCTCTGTCTCTCTCGCTCTCTCTCTCTATCTCTCTCTCTCTCACCTCTCATCTCTCATCTCTTTGTCTCTCTCTCTCTCTCTCTCTCTCTCTCTGCTCTTGTTTTTGACCGTGAGATGAACAGAGCTCCTTTCTCGACCCGACCCTCAGGCAGCAGAGCACGAGCTCTGAACACGACACGCTTCTAGTTTTTTTGTTTTTTTTCTCCTTTGGACTGTTTCTTTTCTTTTTTATGCTCAGCAGTTACACAGACTTTTCCCTACTCGAACACTCCGGGCTGCTTTCATATAAATATAACTGCATCTGTGAGCCTCGCTCCTGCCTGCCTTTGGAAAACACAGCAGTTTGTTTAGGGGGTTACGTAGCGGCCGAGTCGCACAAAGAGCCGCCTGTTACACGTCCAGTCTGAAGCACAGCCAGCGTTCAGGGGCAGTCTGTGTTTTTTACCCCAAACTTTGAAAGATGTTGTTTGTTGCCACTGAGGAGGTTTTTATGTTGTTTTTTCTGCAGTTTTAACATCAGGATTAGTTTATAGCTTAATATTATTTTTATTCTGGCTTTAATTTTAATAGCAAAGTAATTTTATTGTTAATTTTAATACCTAATATTAATGACGTTTCAGTATTTTACCTCAAAGAATAAAAATAAGAAAAAATAATAATAACAAATTCCCATAATAACTATGAGTGATGCACGAGGATAAAATATGTTAAAAGTCTTCAAAGTTTTTGAAGCTAAAATCAGTTTATATTCAGTCTTTAATTTACACAAAGCCTTTAATTCGAATAGTTAAAGCTGTATTTAGTTCAAATATTTTATAGCTATAATTTTTTTTATTTAGACTTGAGTTTTTAATTCAGTCTTTAATTTCAGCTGAAGTTTTAATATTTATATTTAGCGATTAATTTTAGTAGCCAAATGGCATTTTTATCATAGTGGTTTTAGTAGCTCCAGATTCTTTCATTCAGTAACCAAGATTGATGTTTATTCAGGTTTTAGGTCTAGTTTTTATAATAAAGCTTATTGGCAGTAAACTAATAACACATTATAACACATTAAGAGATTGTAAAGTGGAATAAAACAGTGGAGCTTTTTTGTGGAGTCGAGTGTTTTGGAGCCCTTTGTTTTGGAGGCGGTGTGTGTTTGTGTGTGTCTCTGTGTGGGTGTGCTTGTGTGTGGGTGTGTGTCTGTCTGTGTGTCTGCATTACTGTGTGACTGTGTGTGTGTTTGTGTGGGCATGCTTGTGTCGTTGTGCCTGTGTTTGTGTGTCTCTGTTTGTGTGGGTGTGCTTGTGTCGTTGTGCTTGTATGTGTGTGTGTGTGACTGTGTGTCGGTGTGTGTCTGACTGTGTGTGTTGAAGCGTTTGCTCTCTGAGAGCACATCAGTTTATTAGGGCATGGGCTGCATGTGGAATAGCTGCAGGCCAAATTCACTTACACATACAGGCCAGTGTGTCAAAAACACACACTAACATCGATCTGCTGGGGCTGAGCCTGCCCACACACACACACACACACATACACACACACACCGGACACATCAGAGTGAACAGAGTGTGCACTGTGAGGATGACGATGACCGGCTGCTGTTTTCGCTGTAAACTGCTGCAGATTTTGCCTTAAATTGACACCCATAGTGCAGCGTGAGCTCAGAAGAATGAATTCTCTATGCTAGCCGCTAGTCAGGACCAGCTAGCATGCTATTATTAAGTTTTTAAAGATGGAGTTTTACCTAAGGTTAAACTTATACAGTAAATGTCATCTCGCTCTTCTGTTGTCTGTATTCTTGTGTCAGTTGCATTTAAACACGGAGCAAATGACTAAATACCGGATTACGTAATGCTGGTTAACTCCACCCCTTTTTAACCGAATAATTTATTCAGAATCGTAGCTGACACTGCAAAATATAGAAAACGTGAGATTTCACCGTGCATTGAGTTATTTTGTAAACAAAAAAAATAATAAAATGAATCAAATTGTTTTCAGTTCAGAGATTCAACTCCATTCCAACTCGTTTCAGTTCAGAGCCCCCGAGCATGGTCACAGGGCCGCAGATACTAGCCGCAGTGTGTGTGTGTGTGTGTGTGTGTGTGTGTGTGTGTTTGTGTGTGTGAGGGTGTGAAAGAAGTAGTGAGACTGTGAGAAAGACACACACATAGCACAGGGTGAATAAACCTGACGGTGTTGCCATGGTGACCACGACGGGTCTGCAGAATAGACGTGATTCAGATCGTTAACATTCTTTTTTTTTTTAAGGACGACACACGATCAGTCGCCTCCTTGTTCGTGCCCTTGTGCACACGTACACACACAACTAGGATGAAGAGGAAAAGAGGCCCCCACACACACACACACACACAAGCCTCAGAGCTGCAGCTGCATGCCTTGACTCCTCCCTGCTGCTTTGCCTCGGCTGCCAAACAGCACTTAAACAACATATAATCCACATCCGTTGAGAATTTGGCCGGAGGTTTGTACCTCCGATCTTCGCTTCTCAATTCACCATCTGTAGGAAGCCAAATGATAATGACCGGATTACAACAGACTTCCGGCATTTATCTGAAATTAGAGCCAGTCCTCAAGGTCGTTAGGAGTGAATTAGGCGTCAGGTCTTCGCTGCGTGAGCTGAAGATGCAGGCAAAACAAAACCTGACACGTGCGGAGTTTGGACATGTGCCAAATGATTCTGCATAACAGAGGACAATAATAGCAGAGGAAGTCTGCTTGTTTGGTCTGGGGTTATTAATTATAGTGTGTTACGAGTTCATGCTGCATTACCATGAAGACTTGAAGGCTAATAAACCCAAAAAAATCTCAGCTGGCATTAAAACAATTCATTTAAATCATTTTAATAATGGAATCGATTTTCTTTTACTGAGACTGACGCACACAGGCCACGCCTCCTTCACTGAGACTGACGCACACAGGCCACGCCTCCTTCACTGAGACTGACGCACACAGGCCACGCCTCCTTCACTGAGACTGACGCACACAGGCCACGCCTCCTTCACTGAGACTGACACACACAGGCCACGCCTCCTTCACTGAGACTGAAGCACACAGGCCACGCCTCTTTCACTGAGACTGAAGCACACAGGCCACGCCTCTTTCACTGAGACTGAAGCACACAGGCCACGCCTCCTTCACTGAGACCGAAAGACACAGGCCACGCCTCTTTTACTGAGACTGAAGCACACACAGGCCACGCCTCTTTTACTGAGACTGAAGCACACACAGGCCACACCTCCTTCACTGAGACTGAAGCACACAGAACAAGCCTCCTTCATTGAGACTGAAGCACTGGCCACGCCTCTTTTACTGAGACTGACACACACAGGCCACGCCTCCTTCACTGAGACCGAAGCACAGGCCATGCCTCCTTCACGGAGACTGAAGCACACAGGCCACGCCTCTTTCACTGAGACTGAAGCACACAGGCCACGCCTCTTTCACTGAGACTGAAGCACACAGGCCACGCCTCCTTCACTGAGACCGAAAGACACAGGCCACGCCTCTTTTACTGAGACTGAAGCACACACAGGCCACGCCTCTTTTACTGAGACTGAAGCACACACAGGCCACACCTCCTTCACTGAGACTGAAGCACACAGAACAAGCCTCCTTCATTGAGACTGAAGCACTGGCCACGCCTCTTTTACTGAGACTGACACACACAGGCCACGCCTCCTTCACTGAGGCCGAAGCACAGGCCATGCCTCCTTCACGGAGACTGAAGCACACAGGCCACGCCTCCTTCACTGAGACCGAAGCACACAGGCCACGCCTCCTTCACTGAGACTGAAGCACATAGGCCACGCCTCCTTCACCGAGACCGAAGCACACAGGCCACGCCTCCTTCACTGAGACTGAAGCACACAGACTGTATTTCTTTTTTAGAGCAGAGTAAATTACACTTTTATCACCTCTCTTTTTACTCAAATTCTGAATTAGATAATCTGTCAGCAACAGCAATGGTCACTGTAAGAGATCTCATACACACACACACACACACACACACACGCGCCGCTATTGTAGCTACACACATAACCTTCATCTCTCTGCACACACACCTGTCAGGTCATGTTTACAGCAAATCTTACTTTCTAAACGCTGTCTCACAGAAATGAACACACTTCACCTCCTGCTCGTGTGTAAACACTGTAAATAAAGCTGAGCTCAGTGTCTGTGTCGTCCTGTAAACCTCGTACCTCGAGCGTACGGACACCAGAGCATCAACACTGAAGCAGGAAAGGAAGGAAGAGACGTAAAAGAGACAGAACGACCAGCAGCTCTGCGTCGGGGGCTTTTCTTCTCACTTTTACAATTTACACTTTTAGTGTCAGGAATTTTTTTTACACTTTTTTCCTCTTTTGTAAGGAAAGATGTCACGGTGAGCAGGAGACGAAGAGCAGCTAGAAATCATCCTCTTTCTCTTTTTTAAGCTAAAAGTGAATTGGCCTGTGTGCTTCAGTCTCTGTGAAGGAGGCGTGGCCTGTGTGCTTCAGTCTCTGTGAAGGAGGCGTGGCCTGTGTGCGTCAGTCTCGGTGAAGGAGGCGTGGCCTGTGTGCTTCAGTCTCGGTGAAGGAGGCGTGGCCTGTGTGCTTCAGTCTCGGTGAAGGAGGCGTGGCCTGTGTGCTTTAGTCTTGGTGAAGGAGGCGTGGCCTGTGTGCTTCAGTCTCGGTGAAGGAGGCGTGGCCTGTGTGCTTCAGTCTCGGTGAAGGAGGCGTGGCCTGTGTGCTTCAGTCTCGGTGAAGGAGGCGTGGCCTGTGTGCTTTAGTCTTGGTGAAGGAGGCGTGGCCTGTGCGCTTCAGTCTCGGTGAAGGAGGCGTGGCCTGTGTGCTTCAGTCTCAGTGAAGGAGGCGTGGCCTGTGTGCTTCAGTCTCGGTGAAGGAGGTGTGGCTTCTTTCACAGTCTTTCAACATTAAATTAATTAAATTAGATCATTTTTCTGCATCGAAACAGAATTTTTATATTTTTATATATTTTTTTACCCTGAATCATTATTTACACTTTCAGAATGTCTCTAAAGGAAAGATACACGTGGTTGTTCACACTTCTGTTCTGTCTCAGTGTAGAAATACCTAAAGTTGTGTTGAATATTAAACTTTGGGATGTCGTTTTCTCAGGTCACAGTTTAGCCTTTATATCCTTCTCTATTTTTGGTGTTTCAGTTGCTAGCTGATGGGAATGTAGCTGACTCACTAGCTGCTAGCAGTCTGCACTCGTCTCACACACACACACACACACACACACACACACACAGACCTTCCTCGCTCTCTCACTATATTTCATCTGCTGGAATTATATTATTGTTGACTTCTGTTTGTCTGGACGTTTTCTAGTGACTGAGCAGATTCACTTTCCTTTCATAGTGCAAGAGCTAGAAAGTTCATTAAATACAGATTAGGAATCGTGTGTGTGTGTGTGTGTGTGTGTGTGTGTGTGTGTGTAATCTTTTGCTCTGCTTGAGGGAAGCTGTGAGGGAATGACCTTGGTGCCAGAAAACTAAACTGGCGTTAGCTGGAAATTCTCCAAACACTCGTGCAGCCATGAGGAGCGTTTTACCGTTACATGCTTTATAATGACCGACTTTAACTCACCACACCTACTGGATACAAAAATGATCAGATATACAGTGTGTAATCTCTAGAAGCAGACCGAAACATCCACCGCCGCTTTCCTTTTTTCCTGCTTTTCTCGATCTTTGAAATCCGAGATGTACCATTTTTTTTTTTTTTTTTTCTTTCCCCAAGCGACTCTGAGGCTTCAAAAAAAAGCTATAAACCCACAATAGACTGCTTCGAAAAGTCTATATTTGATCCAGAAAGCTTCTAGTTGCTTAACTCAGCCCATTTTTAACCACTGGAGCTTGGAAAAAATTCCCTCACATGCCCAAAAAAAGATTTTTTATTTCAGTATTGGAAAGAAGTCCCAGAGGGACACACTGTCGGGCCTCAGACGCCTTACGCCCCGGTGAAGGAGTCAGCGGGAGTTTTCTTTTGTTTTATAAAAGCATGCACTCTTTTTAATGCATTATCGTTTTTATAGGAGCAGCTGAAGATTTTACAAAATGTATATAATTGGTGACAGTGAGATTTTTTAATGGAGTCTTTAGTGTTGGTGATTTGTATCTCACTAAGAGACAAAGTGAAAGTGGACAATTTGGACCTTTGTGTGTCTCAAGATTTAAACTCACACCTCTGATAACTGCTACATGTGAAAGCAGACTTTTAACTCCCTTGTTCCTGGAACAGCTTTCATCAGTGTGACTGCTGAAAGCTTTTCTGTGTGTGTGTGTGTGTGTGTGTGCGTGTGTGCGTGTGTGTGTGTGTGTGTGTGTGTGCGCGCTGATGTAGACACACAGTCTGAAGAGGCTGTTAAAGCACTTGGTATTGATCAGCGGTGGTGAATCACTGACAGCTGAATATGTGCTGACAGAAGCAGCAGGTACACACAGCTGAGAGAGAGCAGGAGACTCGGGCTGATTACTGATTGTGTGTGTGTGTGTGTGTGTGTGTGTGTGTGTGTGTGTGTGTGTTTGTGTGTGTTTGTCTTTTCTCTTTGTCTTCAGGAGACCCTGCAGCAGCTGGTAATGATGCCTTTGCCCAACGTGCTGGTGCTCGGCAGAACCCCGCTCACCGGTAGGAGAACTTCCTCTCACAAACTAAGGGTGGTGTGTGTGCGTGTGTGCGCGTGTGCGTGTGTGTGTGCGTGTGTGTGCGTGTGCGTGTGTGTGTGTGTGTGTGTGCGTGTGCGTGTGTGTGCGTGTGCGTGTGCGTGTGCGTGTGTGTGTGTGTGTGTGTGCGTGTGCGTGTGTGTGGACATATTCAACCTTTACCCTGATTGATTTCATGACCGTCAAGCACCGGCATCAGAACATGGAAAATTGTACTGGGTTTATGGTTAAAAGTACTGAAAATCTTATTAGTTAAAGATTTCATGTTCATGTGCCTCAATATTGCAGTGCCTCAGTATCTTTAATACATTATTATGTCAGTACCTCAGTATTCTAGTGCCTCAATACATCTTTACCTCAGTGCCTCAGAATCT
>NC_062524.1:26703805-26716305 GCF_022655615.1 Tachysurus fulvidraco
CCTGTGACCTCCGGTTTCCCGGCAGGATGATGGCGGAAGAGCTTAAAAATTCACTGAGTGTGTTTTATCAGACCTGGGTGATGCCCAGGGGTTCAGTTAGAGTGATGTTTCCCTTCATCTCTCTCTCTCTTTTGCTCTCCCTCTCTCTCTCTTTCCCTCTATCCTTCAAGTGTCCTTGAATAATCTATGCACTGCTCTGCAAAAACAGCAGCTTCTCATTTGAAATCAGCAGGGATTTTCACTTCAGGATTTCTGCCCGTGTGTTTGTGTGTGTGTGTTTGTGTGTGTGTGTGTCTGTTCGTGTGTCTGTTTGTGTGTGTGTCTGTTTGTGTGTGTGTGTCTGTGTCTGTCTGTCTGTGTGTGTGTGTGTCTGTGTGTGTGTGTGTGAGAGAGAGTGTGAGAGTCTGTGTGTGTCTGTCTGTTTGTGTGTGTCTGTCTGTGTGTGTCTGTCTGTCTGTGTGTGTGTGTGTGTGTGTGTGTGTGTGTGTGTGTGTGTGTGTGTGTGTGTGTGTGTGTGTGTGTGTGTGTGTGTGTGTCTGTCTGTCTGTGTCTGTCTGTCTGTCTGTGTGTGTCTGTCTGTCTGTGTCTGTCTGTCTGTCTGTGTGTGTGTGTGTGTGTCTGTGTGTGTGTGTCTGTCTGTGTGTGTGTGTGTGTGTGTGTGTGTGTGTGTGTGTGTGGTTTTTTTACATTAATAAAAAAGGGAAAAAGCATTTCCTGTGTAGAGATCTCATGCAGATTCCTCAGCGTGACTAACTCACTTCACGTTTCCCTGCAGCGCTCCTCTTTAGTTCGCAGTGCACAAAACAGTCTCCTTAATCCCACGTACAGAATAATCACACGTACGGAATAATCACATGTACAGAATAATCACACGTACGGAATAATCACACGTACGGAATAATCACATGTACAGAATAATCACACATACGGAATAATCCCACGTAGAGAATAATCCCACGTAGAAAATAATCCCCCGTACGGAATAATCCCCGTACGGAATAATCCCCCATACGGAATAACGAATCAGATTTAGATTCGGTTTGTCGGATCGTCACATTTCTCACACCACAACCAAGAGCTTCGTAGCGTTAATCTTGCTCATGATTACAATTATGCAAATTAGATACACCACTGATCATACAAGCCACGCCCTCTTCTGCTAAAACCTCAGGACTATTATTGGCTGAAGCCATAATATACAGTAATAACAGGATTTTCCTCTTCTTAATCAATCGTATATAAAGTAAAGCAGGTTTAATAAATGTTAGAATCATTTACGAATTGCTATAAAGGGGAAAAATACAGTAACAGTAATTTATCTGCTTCATTGCATCGCCATGTCGTTATTAATTGTCCTCTAACCCGTATGTTTAGTTCCGACACGTCTCTCAGGTTGATCTCCATCGTGTTCTGTAGACCTTTTGGCTTGGCTTAAAGTGTGCCAAAACTTCCTGTTAGACGTGTAGGAAATATCCTCCTGCAGTGAACAACTGATTTCTCTTGTAAACAGATTCTCTGTGAGTAATAAATCATTATTCTACACACACACACACACACACACACACACACACACACACACACACACACGTGGTATCAGTTTGTTTTGTATAGGATGAGCAGGACGTTGTCATTGTGTCTTACACAGAATCCTCACAGCTGTAGTTTCACGCCAGTTAAACAGCCCGTATGTTCGTTTGTCCGTGATTGGCCGCTATTTAAGCCCCGCCCCTCGTCTGGACCGGCGGGAACGCCGGTGCCAAGCAGCCCAGTTGGACAAACCACCTGCTTTTCCCTTCTTAATTCCGCAGTGTTAACAGTTCATCTCCCACAACAGCTGCTTTGCGCCTCGTCCCGGCCTCCCACAGTCGGGCGCCCAGAGGAGCTGAGGATTATGGGAATTTTTTTATTGCATCAAAGTGTTTCTGTTCAACAGGTGTACACATAAAGCTCGTGTTTTATGGTGATTTGAAGCTCGTGTTTGTTTCTTTGCTTTCAGAGCAAGGCCTGGCTGAGGTGAAGAAACTGCTCCTGCTGCTGCTCGGGTGTGCTGTTCAGGTACACACACACACACACACACACACACACACACACACACACACACACACACACAGGTCATGATTTACACTAACTGTGCAGCTGGTCGAGAGTCCAGATTGTAGAGAGTGAAAAGAGAAGTAGGAGGTAATGCCATGAGCCTGACAGGCGGCATCAGCTGGCAAGGAGCCAATATTAGATCTGGGCAAGGAGCTTCTGCTCTGTAGGAGGGCAGGATCAGTCCAGCTAACACACACACACACACACACACACACACACACACACACACACACAGATTGCTTGCTTTGCGATTGTTTTACCTATAAACAACAGGCGTGTAAGCAGCAAATAGTGTGAACTTCACCAAAATACGGAGAACAAAACACAGCCGATACTTTAAGTTCCTTCATTTAAAAAAAAAAAAGACAAAACTTTCCTTTAACAGCCGGGCATGTCCACGGGACTAACAGTGTCCATATTTTTAGTTTGTTTTAAAAAAAAAAGATGGTCAAAATCTGAATAGAGGGGGGCACGGTGGCTTAGTGGTTAGCACGTTCGCCTCACACCTCCAGGGTTGTGGGTTCGATTCCCGCCTCCACCTTGTGTGTGTGGAGTTTGCATGTTCTCCCCGTGCCTCGGGGGTTTCCTCCGGGTACTCCGGTTTCCTCCCCCGGTCCAAAGACATGCATGGTAGGTTGATTGGCATCTCTGGAAAATTGTCCGTAGTGTGTGAGTGAGTGAGAGTGTGTGTGTGTGCCCTGTGATGTGTTGGCACTCCGTCCAGGGTGTATCCTGCCTCGATGCCCGATGACACCTGAGATAGGCACAGGCTCCCCGTGACCCGAGAAGTTCGGATAAGCGGTAGAAAATGAAAATGAATGAAAATCTGAATAGCATCACATACCAGCACAAATCAGGGTGCCAATACTTTAAAACGAGTCATATATTACAGAGGATTTTTGTGTAAACCATGTAGTCTGAATCTTAAATATTAATGTGTATTCCCTGGTCAGGGCCCTAGGTAAGGTTTATAGGTCCATTATTTTTATTCCCTATAAAGTGCGCAAGAGAAATTGAAGTCTTTTGAATTTAATGTAGAAGAACGACCAATCGACTGCCTGAAATAGTTGTAGCTCCGCCCACAAGTCCAAGCTGTCGTGATGCGGTATCTGGGCAAGGAAGGAAAGCGAATAGCATGCAAGGGAATTATGGGTAATTTTATCTGAAGCTAAAAGGTCGGCTCAGATCAGACATAGATGTGATTCCAGTCTCTGGTCCTCCACAGTGCGAGGAAAAGGAGGAGTACATCGACAGGATCCAGACGCTGGATTTTGACACGAAAGCGGCCATCGCGTCTCACATTCAGGAGGTACGAAGAGGCCGTGATGGAAAGCTGTAGGTTCGGATACCTCAAAGAATTGACTCGGTTTGTTCACTCGTTCCTTATTTGCTCCTCCACAGGTCACTCACGATCAAGAGAATGTTCTGGACATTCAGTGGCTTGAAGGGAGCGAATCTCCACCTGAGGACCTGGACTCGCTTTCCAGAAACCTGGCCTTCCATCTCAGACGCCTGGTGGATGAGAGAGATGAGCAGCTGGAGGTGAGAGAGGGAGGGAGGGAGGAGGGGAGATGGAGGGAAGGTGATAGAAGAGATTGAGAGAGACGGATAGAGGGTAGGAGGGAGAAGCTAGACTGATTTTCTTCTCTCTTCTATCGAGTTTGTTATCTTTCTTTTTCTATCTATTTTTTTTTCTCTTCTATCTAGTCTTATTTTTTTCTCTCTTTATACTCTTACATTCTTTTATTTTCTTTTCTCTTTTTTTATCTTTTTACCATTCACTGTTCTTTTGGTTTAATTCCCTTTCGTTTTCGTTGCTTTTTTCTTTACTACTTTTTTTTTTTTCTCTTTCTTTTTACTTTTTCTGACTTTTTTTGTCTCTTATAGCTCTGCTCTCTCTCTCTCTTCCTAGAGCTCTTATCTCTCTCCTGGCTTTTTCCATCTCTCTCTTCTCTTCCCCATTCTGCTCTATCTCTCTTTCTCTCTCTATCTTGCTCTCGTCCCGCCCAAACGCCTCCTCCACTCCAAACCTTCCTCTATTATCTCTCTCTCTTCCATCCTGCCTCTCTATCTCTACTCTCCCTCCTCACTCTCTTCCGTCGTGCCGATTCTTCCCTACTCGTCTCTCTGCAGTCTCTCTTCTCGAGAGAGAGATCATCATCACAACACTAAAATAAATCTCACAGAAATGAAGAATGATTAATGCTTATTGGAGAATTCTGAGTGGTGATGATTAACCCCTGAGTCCCTGCAGCGTCTCAGACATTACCCAGAATCCTCTGCTCCTCTGAGGCTAAATAATGACTGACTGTTGCTTGTGGCCATTAACACTTCTTTTCTTCTTCCACACACACACACACACACACACACACACACACACACACACACACACACACACACACACACACACACACAGAGTTTTAATTATTATTTATTTCTTTTTAGTTTTCTTTGTCCGGAGCAACAAAACATCCTCACGAGGTTGAGCTCTTCTTGTCCTCATTGGGTTTTTAGTTCACGTCTCATTCACTCTAAACGTGTCCTGATTTGGAGAGAGCGCCGCAGTCCTCTGACGGTTCTGTCCTCAGCACACACTCGCTTTCTATGTAATGAAATCACGCCGGCCGGCCGGCCGCTCGGCACCGACATCGCCGCGCTGACCTTAATCCGTTTCCTATCTCAGGAGGAAAGCCGACGCCACTCGGCCGTTATACCGCACTATAAAAACCTCCATCTTTCTGCTTCCCTGCTTAAAATGTTCTATAACGTCTGGAGGTGATGTGATCTCGATATGGAGACGAATGTTTTTACGATATGCTAATAATATATTTTTGTTTTAAATCATCCAAATAAATTAAAAGCGCACAGTTCAGGCTTGATAAACAATACCGTGTCACGACTATGGTCACAAGTCTAATCTGATCGTGATCGGAATATCGTGACGTCTCTGAACGCAGACGATCGTGGAGCTGACCCAGGAGAGAGACTGCGGTCAGTGTGCCCCTCCTCCTCCTCTGCCTCCCTGCACCCAGTCCCCCGGTGACTCGCCCAACATGCGGCGCACCGAGAGCAGGCAGCACCTCAGTGTGGAGCTGGCAGACGCCAAGGCCAAGATCCGACGCCTCCGCCAGGAGCTGTGAGTACAAAACCCTAACATCATACACCTGATCTCCATCAGTCTGATTCTTCTCATCAATATCTAACCTTTTAACCTTGTCTGGGGTCTTGATGTGCAGTAAGTTTTGGCACCCAGGTCACCTTTGCCCCTTTTCCACCGAGGCAGTTCGAGTGCAGGTTCGGAGCCTCATTTAGAACCAGTTCTTTCTGTTTCGACCTCCAAAGCACCGGCTCCGAACCAGGAAAAGTGGTTCTTAAGTAGCACCAAAACGTCGCTGGTCTAGACTTAAGAACCGCTTGCGTCAGGAGCTGTGGGCGGGGCTACTGTTAGCGCATTAGATAATGTACCTTAAGTATACTAATGTTTAATACACTTTTACTTTATTGCACTATGATACATTATCAGCACACATGATCAGCTACATGCTAAGGCTAAATTTTTTTCTGTGTTAACGATAAAATAAGGTTCGCCGCGTTTGGATGCAGGTTCGCAAAGCCATGAGCATTAACAGTAAAGCAACATCCGCCATTGTTGTTGTGTTTGTGTTTGTCGCTGGTGCGCTAACGTTGCTGGGACACGTGACACGTATACAGTGACGTCACACTCGGCGCTGTGATGCTCTCTAGCCGGTGGAAAGGCAAACCGGTTCTTAGCAGGTTCGCCAGTGGAACCAACTTTGAACCAGCATCAGCGCTAGCTCTGAACCAGCACCCGGGTCTTTCCGGTGGAAAAGAGGCACTTGACAGCCTTAAGGACTTGAGAGAGGCTTTTTTTTTTTTTTTTTTTTGGTGCAACATAAAGACAATGTCTAAAACTCTCATAGCAGTAAAAACTTTTCTGATGACAAGCACAAGCAGTTTCCTTTTTTTTCCAGTTAATTTGAATAGGATTAAATGAGGATCGATCCCTGATGACCGAGCACAGAATGTCACCATCGTTCCGGTCCTTGTGCTTACTCGTGTATGTCACTGATTTCTGTTGAACCTCTGACTAATCCTGACTAATCACACATGCGATGCACAAACATACCCTTTTCTTCTGAGCACTTCCTCCGTACGGCTCCACTCTTGTTGTTTTTTTTTTTTTTCCAGCCTTGTAAATAATTGAACTTCCTCCTTAAGAGTGCATTAACCTCAGTGCACAATGCACAGCGCTGTGCTTTAGAGGTAATGTTCACTCTGATGGAGAAGAGGTTTTTAAAACCAGAGGAAGTTCCATTTAAGCGCAGCCGGCTTCTCTGATAAGGAAGTTTGTAAAGCCGCGTGCGTGAGAGACGTTGCATTTATCACATGAGGCCGAGCAGCACTTGTTTTTGTTCTCTGTTACACGGCGACGGCGACGCGGTTAAAAACGAGCGCGTGCCGGACGGCCTGTGGATCAGATGCCTGGGGATTCGACCCAGATCACGAGATAATCTAGCATGTGTGATATTCTTGAAAAGACTTTGGCCTACTTTCAGATTTAGTCTCTGGGAGATTTTAGTAGAGCACAGAGCTGCTGTTTGTCACTGCTCTGTCCTCCTCTGTGCTTGTTTAATATCGGTGTATCATCACGACGTGAAAATATTAGCAGCCGATAATAAAAGTTTATTTACTCTCCGTTATTCAGCGTGTATACAGCCAGCGGTTTCCTCCTGCGTTATATTCCACTCGCCTCTGATTGGCCGGATGTAAAGTTGCCCAGCTTCAAATGACCGTTTTTTTAAAGTGTGTATAGAAATGTAAAAAATAAAAGGAGAGTTGACACTTTACTGACATCTGGTATCATTGCAATCTGCGTTTGTTTTTGTACCGAGCAACTCATGAGAGCGACTTGTTAAGGAACGAACGTTTATAGCTGCTATAACGTATAAAGTGAGAACAGGAAGTGACTCGTTTCATGGATATCAGGTTACGATGGAGCTTTCTGTGTTAGGATAAATAAACTAAAATAAAAATAGGAATAATAAACGTGGGGATGTTTTGATATGAAAAATAAAAATCTAAATAAAATAAAACTACATGTTGTTATTATTATGGATTTATTTTTATTCTAGCAATTTCCAGCTTTTTAAAACATTTTTTTCTCATTATTATTATTATTATTATTATTATTATTATTTTAAATATATTATTATTACTACTTTTATTATTATTATTACTATTATTACTATTATTATTGTTAAATATATTATTATTATTACTACTACTTTTATTATTATTACTATTCTTACTGTTATTATTGTTAAATATTTATTATTATTATTACTATTATTATTATTATTATTACTATTATTATTATTAATCATCCTGTTTATGGCTTTATTTACATCTCAGCTTCTTGACTCTCTCAAAGATCCAGTTTTGGGATTTTTTTTTTACTGTTAAAAAAAAGTTTGTCTGGAGCGAATCGGTTTGAACACATCAGGTTTGTCCACATGCTTCATCTCGCTCCTTTACTCACCTCGCTCCGTACATTAACCATAAAGACCTCCTTTCTTTATCGTTCCTCTTTATTCAAATGTGCTAGAGGAGGTAATCGGGGTCGGACGAGTCAGGAAGAGCGGCGCAGGACACGGGAGTGTGTGTTCGTCCCGAGGAAGCCGTTACACATTTGCATTCATGCCCTCAGAGGGTTTTTTCACGGTGGAAAAATAACAGCAGTCTGAACCCTTATGCAAATTTTAAGCATAAATCTTCTCCTAATTGTAACACACTGACTCTGAGAACATTGATATTAAAACAGCCAGAAGCGCTAAATATATTCATATAAAGTCATATTTATGTTTAAAAATGGGGTTTATTACACGTTATTAAAATGATGTTAATTATGGGATGGAAACATAAACATAGTGTGTCTGTCTGTGTGTGTCTGTGTGTGTATGTCTGTGTGTGTGTGTCTGTGTCTGTGTGTGTGTCTGTGTCTGTCTGTGTGTGTGTGTCTGTGTCTGTCTGTGTGTGTGTGTCTGTGTCTGTGTGTGTGTCTGTCTGTGTGTGTCTGTCTGTGTGTGTCTGTCTGTGTGTGTCTGTGTGTCTGTCTGTGCGTGTCTGTCTGTGCATGTCTGTGTGTGTGTGTCTGTGTGTGTGTCTGTGTCTGTGTGTCTGTGTGTGTGTGTGTGTGTGTGTGTGTGTGTGTGTGTGTGTGTGTGTGTGTGTGTGTGTGTGTGTGTTGCAGTGAAGAGAAAAGCGAGCAGTTACTGGACTGCAGACAGGAGCTGGAGAACCTGGAGAAGGAGCTGAAGAGGATCCAGCAGGAGGTAAACTCATCACACAAAGATCTGCGGATCGTTTATTAACACCCGAAGGACACAAAAACAATCAGCGACACCAGATGTTCACATCAGGACAAATTATTTTCAGGCCATTTTCTTATTCCTGTATTGGGGATCAGTAGAAATTACAGACCTGCTGCTTTATTTCTGTAAACCAGCACCCGGTCCACAGAACGACGGCTTACGTCACTACTTTAAGATTAAAGATGATTTTAATAAATAATAAATGAACATTAAATCAAATTTTTTTATAACTAAGCCTTTGGTTGGTTTAGTTTTGGTTGTTTTTGCCTAAAGCTAATTTCGTGGAGCGTTCCTTTACTTTCCCTGATGTAGTAAACTAAACCTGCAGCTAGCTGTAAATCTGACGACTTTTCATCATCATCATCATGTCGCTTTGTAGACGCCAACATTCTGTTTTCCTGTTTAAACTTAGACAAAAAGTTATCAACAGTAACTCCTCTTAGAGCTTTCGAGCCACATGCACCAAGTACGGATATGTTGTAGAACCTGGTCTGAAGTTTGTTGCTATTACTTTTCTAAGCGATCCGAGTACCGGTACTTCCGGTACCGGGTCTCAAAGTGGCCTTTTTTCCAATAGACTCCCATTATAAATTTAGAGGTTTATAACTCGGCAAGCTTTCAGACTCTCTACACCAAACTCGGCCAGCTCCTTTAGGGTGAGACTCTGAACAAAGGTTTAAATCGGTGTACCGACTGGCCTTTCGGTTGTCCCGCAGCCCCGCCCACAATATATGCAAAATCCAAAAACTTTTTACAACATGGACATGTGACGTATCAAAACACTCAGAACAATGAGGGGAACTTCCTCACGGGTATTCTGATGACGTCACGTGAAAAAAAATAATTAGCACAACATGGACTTGTGACATATCAAAACACTCAGCCCAATGTGGGGAACTTTCTCAAGAGTATTCGGATGACATCACACGCTCGTCTCCACTCCCTAGCGTTCTGTCTACTTGCTTCCAAAAGTAACACTGACCCTTATGTCCACTCACCTCCGAAAAGCACCGGCCTTCGCGAATACTTCCATCGTCAAAGCCAACGTCAAAGTTTGTCCCGACGAACTTTACAAATCTAGTTTTCATATGATTTTATTACACTTTTATTATGCATGATATTCACTACACTACAAAAGACACGCTGTGCTCTCGACCACGTCGTACGACTCGAGTTTTAGTCAACGACTCGTCGATGACGTTTTCTGCTCAGGATCGACATTTGCTAAGTGTGTAGTAAATGGTTTGGAACGCAGACGTCCGCTCAGGATCTGGAGGCAGCAGTAAGAGCTGATGTGATTACTGTATTTTGTCTTGTGTTGTGTTCAGAACCAGCAGCTGCTGTCTGAGGCGCGCTCTGCGAGGGCGTACCGCGACGAGCTGGATGCTCTGAGGGAGAAGGCCATCCGGGTGGACAAGCTGGAGAGCGAAGTGAGCCGTTACAAAGAAAGACTCCACGACATCGAGTTCTACAAAGCCAGAGTCGAGGTACGACACGACACCGACACAACGTTAGATCGGTTTCAGTCTGCAGCTTCTGAAGTACTCAATATACAATGAAAACGTCACTCAGGAGCTGAAGGAGGACAATCAGATCCTGCTGGAGACCAAGACTATGTTGGAGGACCAGCTGGAAGGTTCTAGGGCTCGTTCAGATAAACTACACGAGCTCGAGAAGGAGAACCTGCAGTTCAAAGCCAAGATCCATGACATGGAGATGGTACGAGGTTCACGTGATGATTATCTTCTGATTTCTCGAAACAAACAAAGGGATGAAGATGAATTAGATGCGTTCGTGTGTGTGTGTGTGTGTGTGTGTGTGTGTGTGTGTGTGTGTGTGTGTGTGTGTGCATGTTAGGAGCGAGACATGGACAGGAAGCGTATCGAGGAGCTGATGGAGGAGAACCTGACGCTGGAGATGGCTCAGAAACAGAGCATGGACGAGTCTCTGCACCTCGGATGGGAGCTGGAGCAGCTTTCCAAAACCACACCCGAGGTCACAGAGGGTACGACGTTCCTGAGCCGTTCATTTTATTTACTTTCTCCTTTACACGTACAAATATTCTATCCATTTTTTTTTTACCACAACAGTGTTGTATTCTCCATTCTGATTGGTCAGAAAGTTCATGTTCTAACGTATTTCTATAGTAACGTTTCAATAGCGGCAGCTTTTTCACAGCAGACTCTCCACATACTGTAAGGCATCTGTGGAAGGAGTCTCCAGTGTCGGTGATTTGTAGCCATCGGCACCTTCTCTGTCGTCTTCGAGACGGAGGATTTGGCATGACGTGGCATAAGCCAGATGTTTCGTGGATGTTCCACGACATCCAGTCGAACTACTAGCGGATAAACGTACGATGAGTCGTCCGTTTAATAAATAATTAATTGTAATCGTCGTCAAAACGCTGCGGTATAAAAGGCATAAAATATTCAACAAGCGGCGTTAATGGCAGTGCGATGTCTGCTGACGAACTTCTAAAATCAGTGTTTTTATGGGATTGATATTTTATAGCAGGAAATCCCAGTTTACATTTCATGATGCTAATAAAGCGGCTCTCAGTCAAACCCTGTCTGAAGATGGATATTAAAGCTTGCTATTTCACTCAGATGTGTGTGTGTGTGTGTGTGTGTGTATATATATATATATATGTGTGTGTGTGTGTATTTATTTATTTATTTATTTTTCCTGGGGCACGGTGGATTAGTGGTCAGCACGTTCACCTCACACCTCCACGGTTGGGGGTTCGATTCCCGTCTCCGCCTCGTGTGTGTGGAGTTTGCATGTTCTCCCCGTGCCTCGGGGGTTTCCTCCGGGTACTCCGGTTTCGTCCCCCGGTCCAAAGACATGCATGGTAGGTTGATTGGCATCTCTGGAAAATTGTCCGTAGTGTGTGACTGTGTGAGTGAATGAGAGTGTGTGTGCCCTGTGATGGGTTGGCACTCCGTCCAGGGTGTATCCTGCCTCGATGCCCAATGACGCCTGAGATAGGCACAGGCTCCCCGTGACCCGAGAAGTTCGGATAAGCGGTAGAAAATGAATGAATGAATGAATAAATGTTTTTTTCTACAGTTCCTCAGAAGTCTCTGGGCCACGAGGTGAATGAGCTGACATCCAGCCGCCTCCTGAAGCTAGAGATGGAGAACCAGGCGCTACTGAAGACGGTGGAGGAGCTGAAGGGTCGCGGTGAGGCCGAAACACGCCTCCTCAAGGCTGAAAAGGAGAACCAGAGACTCAGCCTGAAGGTTAGATGAGTGATGACGGTTAACAATAATGTTAAGGAGGAGCGAGGATGTAAAGAGTCGTTGAATAAAATGCATTGAATTACAAAACCGAGTTTAGCAGACGTTCAGCGTGTCGGAGCTTTAACAGTATCGGGGTCGGAAGTGATGGGATTCAGCTTCATCCTGCCGCGTGACGCCGTGTAATTAGGCGCTTGAGTTTATTTAAAGAAGTAAAAGCAGCACAAAGAGACGTGTTTAAGCACCGTCGTTCTTCTCTTGAGTGGCAGTGCAGACACACTCAGCCCCTCCCTGTCCCGTCCCCAACAAACGAGTGCCAGGGAAATGGTGTAAAAGTGTTAATTATCACTGTCGGATTCACTCCTCTGGAGCTGACAGGATGTCTGAAAAAGCCCACAGCTGTGCTCCTGGTTCCAGATGTGCGGAACACAAAGGCTTTGAGATTCTAACACGTTAGTGACAACGTCGTGTCTCCGTGCAGCTGGAGCAGCTGGAGAACGAGGCGCAGTCGGACAGGGAGAGTCTGCGCGGTGCCGAGACCCTGAGCTCGGACCTGATGAAGGAGAAAGCTCAGCTACAGAAAACCATGGAGACTCTGAGGGAGAACCTGGAGAGACAGGTACAGCAGAAATCACAGACTTCACAAACTCCTGCAAACGACGGGAGTTGCTAGGAGACAGCAAAAGCTTTATGACATCATCATTTTTACCATGACCACATTTCAAATGTTTTTCATAGAAACCTTGTTATAACTAGAAAGTTTTCCAGGAATGGG
>NC_062524.1:26723805-26741305 GCF_022655615.1 Tachysurus fulvidraco
CATGTTTTTTTCTTGTTTGTTTTTGTTTGTTTGTAAAAGGACCTGATTTTTATTTTCCACATTTATCCCAGGATCAATATGAATGTGAATTGCTTTAATCCCAGGATTAATATTTAATTTAATATTAGTAATCGATTTACTACATACACTGCAGGCCCAAGGTCTCTTGACGTACTTAGTGAGAAATGTAGATCACGTGACTCACGGTTTAAAAAGATCCCACAGCGTTATTGTAGAATTTAATGAGTGTGAAGAAAACTTTTATGTATAATCTAAAGTAAATATTATATCTTCATGCCACGGTCTGTTTTCTTCTCCTGTCTTCATTCTTCAAGGTTGAACACGACGTACCAACAGCTGCTGAAAGATAACGAGGGTCTGCAAGCCGACCACAAGAACCTAAAGAGCCAGCTGAACGCCGCTAAACTGGAGCAGACGCGCCTGGAGGCCGAGTTCTCCAAGCTGAAGGAACAGTACCAACAGCTGGATATCACCTCCACCAAACTCACCAACCAGTGTGAGGTACGTTACCGCATTCCTTCACGCTCGGGTCATTGTTCAGGGCTGTTTTCGCTTTTTAACGACCGTCTCCGATTTCACGCCCTGCGAGAAAATCCGTCATCCGAACGCCGTCGGTCTGCTGCTTTAGATGGCACCATAATGCTAAATGGAAGCCGGCTGTACGTTACAGAGTCGTCTCTTTGTCTGGCGGTGTGATTTATTTCTCCCAGACGGATCCTGAGGAATGCAGGAACTCATCGCAGTTCGATTGATGATGAGATCGTTATCGACGGAGTATTAAAAAGTTCTACACGAATATTATTGCTTAATATAAACATGTTTTGAATGCCGTTGTACGCACGTATCTGTAAAAAAAGAAAAAAAGGACAAATGCACGATGCCTTGGACTTATTATTATTATTATTATTATTATTATTATTATTATTGTTATCATTATTATCTTTATTATAATAATGATAATAATAAATTACTATTATTGTTATAACAATTATTATTATTTTTATAACAATAATAATAATAATAATAATTATTATTATTATTATTATTATTATTATTACTGTTATAATACTACTGCTACTAATAATAATAATAATAATTATTATTATTATTACTGTTATAAAAATAATAATAATAATTGTTATAACAAAAATAATAATTTATTATTATTATTTTTAATATTAATATTATTATTACCGTTATACTACTACTAATAATAATAATAATAATTATTATTATAGTTGTTGTTGTTGTAATAATTATAATAATAATAATAATAATAATTTATTATTATCTTTATTATAAAAGTAATACTAACTGTTGTTATAATAATAATAATAATGATAATGATAATTATCATTATTATTATCATCATCGTTATAAAACAACAACAACAATTATTATTATCATTATTATATTATTGTTGTTGTTATTGTTGTTGTTGTTCTTCACCTCGTGTCTGTTTGTCTGACCCAACCCCGTATACACTGTGTGTAGTTGCTGAGTCAGCTGAAAGGGAATCTGGAAGAAGAGAACCGTCACCTGCTGGACCAGATCCAGACCCTGATGCTGCAGAACCGGACCCTTCTGGAGCAGACCATGGAGAGCAAAGACCTGTTCCACGTGGAGCAGAGACAGTACATGTGGGTCATCACTGTTTATTACAGAAGCACTTATACACAGGAAGTAACACCCCCCCCCCTCCCCCCGGGGTCGCAGTGATGGTGCGGTGTGATATAAACCTGCCAGAAAATCAGCTTCCACCTGTTTTGCTTTCTTTCAGAGACAAACTAAACGAGCTGAGGAGACAGAAGGAGAAGTTGGAGGAGAAGATCATGGATCAGTATAAATTCTATGACCCCTCACCCCCCAGGAGGTCTGCGTTTGTTTTCATTTCTGGCAGTCGGTTCCTGGTGATTATCTTTTTATAAAGTTATCAATAAGACTTTCTGTTCTTTTCTGACAGAAGGGGCAACTGGATCACGCTGAAGATGAAGAAGCTGATCAAGCCGAAGAGCCGCGAACGAATGCGTTCCCTCACCCTCACGCCGTGCCGCTCCGAGTCCAGCGACGGCTTCCTGGCGGCTCCTCAGGACAGTCAAGACAGCTCGTCCATGGGCTCCGGGTCACTCGATGACCCTCTGAGTCAGAAGAGGAGCGGCAGTGAGTATCGGCTGATTTTAACTCGTCATCAGCTTGTACCTAATTTCCTGCATTTTGGCGTCTCTTAGAAAAAGCCCAGGACCACATTTTTATTAACTTTTAGCTCGGATGATTTCTGACTCCAAACAGACCACCGTCTCTTTACAGAGAATATTCCCTCCTTCCTCTCAGAGCGTGTCCTTGTCATCGCTAGCTAGATGTTTAAGTGCCTGAGACTTTTGGATTTGCTGCGTGATGTTTGCTGCCCGCTTCTGGTTTCACTTGATTTGCTTCTTTGTTTGTTTGTTTTTCCTCTCTCTCTCTCTCTCTCTCTCTCTCTCTCTCTCTCTCTCTCTCTCTCTCTCTCTCTCTCTCTCCGTGCTGAAAGGGAGGAGAGCACAGCATAGCAATGTGCAAGGTTCCTCCAATGGTATGCTTTGGCAGGGGTTATAGCAGAAGCCTCCTCTTTCGGGGCACGTCGTCATGGTTACTGTGTGTTTATATTAAAAGGTGCAATGCGACATATAAAGGTTATTACTGCTGGTAATAAGCTGGAAGATAAACATGACTAAAAAGCCAAATGCTTCACTGCCCGAATTCCTAAATTGCACCCTTTAATAATCATCTGTGTGTGTGTGTGTGTGTGTGTGTGTGTGTGTGTGTGTGTGTGTGTGTGTGTGTGTGTGTGTGTGTGTGTGTGTGTGTGTAATTCTGGAATATAAATGTTTGTGTGTGTGTGTGTTAACATCACTATGTTCTCTCCCTCCTTTCTCATCCTTCATGGTTCCTCCTCTGTCTCAGCACTGAAAAAGCTGCCCTTTATGAGGAACAGGTCCAAGGACAAAGACAAAGTGAAGGCCATCTATCGGCGCTCCATGTGTAAGAGTCCTGAGCCGACCACTCCTCTCTCTCCGTCTCTCTCTGTCTCTCTCTTCGTCTCTCTCTTCGTCTCTCTCTGTCTCTCTTTTCTCTTTGTCTCTCTCCGTCTTTTCCTGTCTCTCTCTTCATCTCTCCTGACATATCTCTCTTTCTCTCTCTTCATCTCTCTCAATCTCTCTCCATTTCTCTTCATCTCTCTGTCTCTTTTTCAATCTCTCGTCTCTCTTCATCTCTCTCCGTCTCTCCTGCCGTCTCACTCTCCGTCTCTCTCTCCCGCCGTCTCGCTCTCAGTCTCTCCCGCCGTCTCGCTCTCCGTCTTTCTCTCAGTCTCTCCCGCCGTCTCGCTCTCCGTCTCTCTCTGTCTCTCCCGCCGTCTCGCTCTCCGTCTCGCTCTCAGTCTCTCCCGCCGTCTCGCTCTCCGTCTCTCCCGCCGTCTCTCCCGCCGTCTCTCTCTCGCAGTCTCTCCCGCCGTCTCTCTCTCCGTCTCTCCCGCTGTCTCTCTCTCCGTCTCTCTCTCCGTCTCTCCCGCTGTCTCTCTCTCCGTCTCTCCTGCCGTCTCTCTCTCCGTCTCTCCCACCGTCCCTGTCTGTCCCCCGTTAGGTTGATCACACAACCCTGAGTATTGATCCACACACCACTTCTGTCTGCTCTCGGGATTTTAGATTAATTCCTAGATGTTGCTCAAAAAATTATAAACTCCTTTGTGTTTGGTGCATTTATATAATGAGGTCATTAGACTCCGCCCCTTTTTTCTGCTTGTCATCAAGTGTCAAAATTCAACAGCATGGATACATCCATCATGATGGAAATGAAAAAAGCTCTTTCTCTCTCTATCTGTCTGTCTCTCTCTCCCTCTCTCTCTCTCACACACACACACACAATTTTATTATTTATTTATTTTTTACTATTTCCAAAATATTTTCTTCCTAACTGAAATGAGAGATTATTAAGGGGCAGTTTTGAGGCAGATCATTTAACAGTATTAATAAATGATTTTATATTAAATAACAATAAATAAAAGAATAAATTCACATGAAATCAAATCTCTTTCACACTAAGAGACGATAAATTAGACACATGGTTATTAATATTACATTTATTTCAGTGCATTTGAAATTGTCACGTCGTGTTCAGTTGGTCAGTAATTTTGCTCATTTTAGCATTTTGGCTTAATTTTCACACGATGTGAAGAAAAGCAGCTTAAAACTTGAGTTAAAAAATCGTGACAATTTTTTTACATCTTAACTAGATTTATAACAACCCTTTTAAACTCTTTTGCCTGTCGGGATCTGTCGTGATCTGTTTGGATGTAGATCTGCATGCCGTCTTGGCCTGTCCATGCTGGAGCTCCTGATAACGTTTCTGTTCTCGTCTCAGCGATGAACGATCTGCTGCAGTCCATGGCGTTGGCTGGTGCTGGTCAGTGGAGCGGAAGTACGGATCACCTGGAGGCCCCTGAGGACCCGGTGTGTGCGGGTGGGAGCCAGAGAATGAAGGAGCTGGCGTACTCCACAACGGCCATCGACTACACCACCCTCAGCAACAAGCACAAGCTCAAGAACAAAGGTAGAGCTGCAGACTCTAGAGGACGGCTTTGTTTTTTGTCCTCATGTGTGCTGTTTGTCGTGTCATCTAAGGTTTCTCTGCAAGTGTGTGTATGTTTTTATGCTTCACTCCATCCTGAGGTTACAGTACAGTATGACATGAGAGCAGCAGCAAGTCAACTGGGTTGTAGATCACTGTCCTGTAGATCACTGTCCTGAAGATCACTGTCCTGTAGATCATCAGGTTGTTGATCACTGTCATGTAGATCACTGGGCTGTAGATCACTGTCCTGTAGATCACTGTCCTGTAGATCATCAGGTTGTAGATCACTGTCATGTAGATCACTGTCATGTAGATCACTGGGCTGTAGATCACGCTCATGTAGATCACGCTCATGTAGATCACGCTCATGTAGATCACGGTCATGTAGATCACGGTCATGTAGATCACCGGGCTGTAGATCACGGTCATGTAGATCACGGTCATGTAGATCACGGTCATGTAGATCACGGTCATGTAGATCATCAGGTTGTAGATCACTGTCATGTAGATCACTGGGCTGTAGATCACTGTCATGTAGATCACCGGGCTGTAGATCACCGGGCTGTTGATCACGGTCATGTAGATCACGGTCATGTAGATCACTGTCCTGCAGATCATCAGGTTGTAGATCATCAGCTTGTAGATCACTGGGCTGTAGATCACTGGGCTGTAGATCACTGGGCTGTAGATCACTGTCCTGTAGATCACTGGGTTGCGTCCTTGTGTTTGTCATTTATTTATTCAGCACATTGGATCTGTTTGTTCCTAAAGCTGCTTTAATTGTAATTTGCAAAATAATATGCAAAATAATTGCTTTTAGCAGACGTGGCTAAGTAGCTATGTCCTGTCTAACTAGCCTCGCTAGCTCTCTACATCAAGAATTCTTCTTACTTTTAAGCTACGTCATATTGGCAATTCAGCGTCTTGTCTCTCCTCATATTTACTTGCTAGAAAGGTCCTTTGTTGTTGTTTCGTTTTGGTTTTCTGGCCTGTGTTTGTACTTCATTAGAAAATGGCTGTGTTGTACAGCATTTAAAGGTTTTTATGTTCTACAGATAACGTCTCCTGCGAGGACGTCACTCCAACCTCTTCAGACGAGCAGAGTGGCGTTCGAAGCCAAGGTAAGAGAAAAAAAATCCTTCTCCATAAAGAAGTTTTCAGGAGTCCAGCGAGTGAATTGTTTATACAGGACTGGTGTTGATGGCAAATGTGAGCCGTCATGCCGTCATGGTTCATGCCGTCATGGTTCATGCCTTCATGGTTCATGCCAACCCAGCAATTAAAATAAGCCTGATTAATCATGGCAAGTGATTAGACACTCGGACCAGACGGGGCGGCTATACAATTAAATTAAAACAAATAATTTTAATTTAATTGTATTTAAACATGCCTTTTTAACTCAATACAACGCTAAACCAATGAGAATCCTGAGCTTGTTTCTTTACAACGAGACGGTTCCAGGGTAATAGGAGACAATGACACCCGAAGTGTGTCGCTTATGTCCAGTTTATTCCGTTGTTTTGTTTTGGTTGCCGTCACTGCAGAAATCCCCGCTTCACATAGATAGCATGTCGGACATGGCGATAGGGATGTAAGTGCTGTGGTGACAATCTCAGGGTATTCCGCCATGACTTTAATCCAGAACACCGGCAGAGTTTCTAACTTCCTAACGACATCTGTTTCGTGCTCATTTTTACTAATTTGTGGGTTAAATTTGAGCAAACACAATATACACGTACACCAAGCACCGTTAAACATGACAAAGTACCGGTGAACAGAGAGAAGAGCGATACACACCTCTGCAGGGGTTCCGCGGCCTGGGGGTTGGGGACCACGGCATTACACCATCGGAACAGAAACAGGCTTATGAGACGTTTTCTCTCCGACTAAATAAACGTCTGATGTCGTGTCTGTGAGTCTGATCTAAAGTGAGTTATTCTTTCAGCGTGTTTTAGACGTGTCTTTTGTCCCTCTGTTGAGAATCTAATGGATAAAAACAGAAATAGTGATAAAACACGACAAAGTCCTGAGTGTCTGCTTTCATATAAGCTTCATATTAACACAACTGTGGAGTGAGACATGAGG
This sequence comes from Tachysurus fulvidraco, assembly GCF_022655615.1. NCBI lineage: Eukaryota > Metazoa > Chordata > Actinopteri > Siluriformes > Bagridae > Tachysurus > Tachysurus fulvidraco. The sequence goes on from NC_062524.1 coordinate 26,730,517, forward strand.
CTTCATATTAACACAACTGTGGAGTGAGACATGAGGCTTTATATATATTAACACCACTGTGGAGTGAGACATGAGGCTTTATATTAACACCACTGTGGAGTGAGACATGAGGCTTTATATATATTAACACCACTGTGGAGTGAGACATGAGGCTTTATATTAACACCACTGTGGAGTGAGACATGAGGCTTTATATATATTAACACCACTGTGGAGTGAGACATGAGGCTTTATATTAACACCACTGTGGAGTGAGACATGAGGCTTTATATTAACACCACTGTGGAGTGAGACATGAGGCTTTATATTAACACCACTGTGGAGTGAGACATGAGGCTTTACGTATATTAACACCACTGTGGAGTGAGACATGAGGCTTTACGTATATTAACACCACTGTGGAGTGAGACATGAGACTTTATATTAACACCACTGTGGAGTGAGACATGAGACTTTATATTAACACCACTGTGGAGTGAGACATGAGACTTTATATTAACACCACTGTGGAGTGAGACATGAGGCTTTATATTAACACCACTGTGGAGTGAGACATGAGGCTTTATATTAACACCACTGTGGAGTGAGACACGAGGCTTTATATTAACACCACTGTGGAGTGAGACACGAGGAAGACGTTCGATGGACACAACAAAAAAACATCTTGTTTATCCAGTCGTACTGTAGTCGGTCAGCCGGGACACGTTTCGTCTCCAGTTCCTGTGACGCCACTCACACTCACTTCCTGAGCATCGTTTCTGCGTTCTAACGATCATCAGACTGTTTTCTAGAAGACATTATTTACTGTCAAGCACCGTGCATGCAGGAGACGTCTACACTTGTGCATGTGATGCTTCATCGCCGTGTAGCTCATCGCTCTTGTTGTATCGCTCTTGTATGACCGAGAGAGTTGATTTCTGCCGTGCTGTGTGTAGGTGCGCTGAACGGCAGCGTGAGCCGACCTCAGAGCGAGAGCAGTGGGGAGTTCAGCCTCAGTCTGGACGCAGAGGTTTGGTCAAGCGAAAGCAGCCCGGTGCAGAGGTCAGGGCAACACAGCCAGAGGAGGAGGAGGAGCAGCTCTCACGCCAACGAGGTGCTCACACGCATCACACGTCACGCATCACACGTCACACGTCACCTGGTAGAGAGCAGAGATCTACTAATAATCTATTTACATACAAAACTTTACTTCTCTTAGTTAATATTAATCTTATTTATTATAACTGAATTATTAAATAACAAAATATTATCAGGACTAATTGACATTTTAATAAAATAGGATTCAAACGTTTATATATTATATACGTGATGTATGTTATATATTTCAAAATATCTTTCTATTTTTAAATGGTATATTGGAGTTTATTCAGTTCATAATGATCTATAAGAATATTTCTGTCCTTTTAAGTAGGTTATAATAAACATCCAGGCCGAGCGCAGTAATGATCTGGTTATTAATTACTGTGGGACTTAAATGTCAGGGGTTTGGTGTAATGACCTGATGAGATCTGATTATGAGGCATTTTCGATGGCATCGGTTTTACACAGTGTTTTAATTACTAATGTTTTTGGGGATCTTTTCTTCCTGCAGTCTGGCAGCCAGGACAACATGAGCGCAGAATCTCCACGTCTAACCAGAGCGTCTGATCCTGTGCAGAAGGAGCGCACAAAGGGGCGGGGAATCCTGCGGTCTGCCAGCGGAAAGGCCACGCCCACCGAGCCCAAAGCAGGCCGGCCGAGCCTGCGTAAGGCCGAGAGCACTCGGGTGAAAGGCCCCAGTCAGCCCAGGTTAGGCCTGAGTGCTCAGGCAAAAGCAACATCTGTGTGCGAGCGCCTGGACGCCTCGTCCTCTTCCTCCGGTCTTCCTCGTGCCAGCAGTGTCATCTCCACAGCCGAGGGCAGCACGCGCCGCTCCAGCGTCCACGACATGCTGGCCAAGGACGCACGCGAGCCTGTCTCTGTGGATCCGTCGCCGTCGAAGAGTCAGGCCGCATCCAGTGAGTACCCAAAACCCCTGCCCAAATCGGCCAGCGTGCCCTGCACCGGCCGTGTCCCAAACGCAGACGACCCCGAGCTGTCCACTCTGCAGGAGTTCTTGGGCCCCTCCTTCACCGTAGAGTCCGTCTTCCTGGACTCCATCTTTAGCGAGCCGGCGTTTTCCAGCAGCACCAGGAACCAGGCCTTCCTCTCACTCAATACGTCGCTCGTTAGTAACATCAGCGGCCCGCCCCTCAAACCCAAACCCAATCACAGTCACAATCAGCAGAACGACAGCAAGGTAGATGGGCGGGGCCAAGATAATAATCCTGACCAATCCGCCCCCTTGAGTTCAGAGGACAGCCAATCGCTCTGGTATGAATACGGCTGTGTGTAAACCCGCGGGACCACGTGACCTCATTTCCTGTCTGGTGACGGTCGAGCGCCTGCATGAACCTGCGCTTCCTTATCCATTGATTTGGCTTTATTTGTGTTTTGTTGCTGACTCATCACCGCACCCTCCCGCCCCCGCTCTCGCCCTGTCTGATTACGTCCAAATCCCTCCGTTGGACTTGTTGAATGTCTGCATGCTTATTATGTCTCATGTCCTGCAATTCCGTGTTCCTTTGTTGAGATGTACAATAATCATCCTGCCATGATTATTCTATAAGGATCACAAAATGGAAAACTTTTTTTTTTTAATTATATTTTTATTTTATCATTTCATCTTCCTCCTAATTTATATTGTAAGCTTTGACTACATGTTGCTTGTTCACGAAAATCCAAAAGAACCCTGATCTACTTTGATATTTAAATAAAGCAATTAGGCTTGTGGAGCACGTCCCATGATGCTCTTTTCTTCTGGAGATTATTTAAAGCACTAACTCACGTCCACTCACTGATTCGTTTCTTCTAACCTGCTAGATTTCCTGGCTGTTATTTCATTTCATTTTATTTTGAGGTTGGGATTTAATCATGCCTTCATGATTCGGGGGCTTGGTATCGGGGACGCTGTTACGTAACCGGGTCTCACACGATCATGGCTGAGTCATTGTGTCGCTTTTCCTCCCTCACGCCGTCAATCCCTTGATCCTGTTCCGATTGCTTCGGTCGAAAAGAAGCAATGACGTCACGCCGGTTTTGTTTTCTTCCATGTTTTTGTTTGCTTCTTGCTGTGCCGTCGAGCCGTCCGCTGAGGTTTAACCGCATTCCTAACGGCTTTACACACTCGGCCCAAAACCTTTCGCTTCTTAGGATCGTCGTAGCGACTATCTATTAATTCTTGTATTATTTAAGGACAAGGAAAGTTTAACTTTCATCATTTCACTGATTTTATAAAAGCAAACGGAGCAAAATAAATAATATTAAAAGCTCTTCAGCGGGACATCAGGTTAAATCGAAATAAATTGCTTGGCTGAAAAAAAAATTGAGCTCTGAGCTCAAACGCTCAAATTTTTTCAAATGATTATTTGATTTTTCGAATTTTTGTTGCGACGCAAATCCAACAGATCTGTAAAGAGCAGAATTGTACTTTGTTTAGAATGTTTTTATTATTAATTAATTTTATTTCGATCATAATCGAATGTTTTTATTTATGTAATTATTATCCATTATTTGTCAATAATAATAATAACAATAATAATTGTTAATTCTTTTTATTATTCGTTTGTTGTGGCCGCTTGAGTTTCGGCGCTTTGTTTACACACTTTGTGCGTCGATTTTCTGATATTTGTTTTAGTATCGAACGTGATTGGTTGTCGTTATTGCGTCATAAAATACAAGCAGCCAATCATGGTTCAGTATGCAAATACAGGTCTGCATGAGGTACTGAAGGTGTCGGTGCTTCGATTTGTCTCTCAGCAGTCGTATTATTTCTGAACTTTCTGCTCGCGGATGCCGTGTGTTTATCCCGTGCGGCTCCACACCTTTAAATACAGCGGTGTTTTCATTTAATTATGTTGTAATGTTCACCTGCTTTTTGTCCCACAGATGTGGAAACATTGCACCAGCGCAGGAAATCCAAAAGCCGATCTGGAGAACAGCAAAGCTCTTAAAGTGTTAGCGTTTCCCGAGCCGGAGGGGGTGAGTGTCCGGGTGCAGGACGTGGGGGGAGGGGACGAGGGCAAACGGAGCAGATGTCCGAGCAGCAGGCTCAGGGGTTGACGATGGATCCTGGTCTGCATGGTTCACTGAGTGTGGTGCTTTCGTTCTCGCTCACATTCCCTGGGTTTTTATTGTTCCTCCATCTCGCTGTTTCACTGCTGCATGCTGGGGCTCGAAGCTCCTGGTGAAAACATCTCGTCACCTCTTGGATTTCTTCTGAGCTTCTCTCTCTTCGTCGCTTCCTCACACAGAACTTTACACTTTAGCTTTTTTTAAAAGGAGATCCACATCGTTGCTTCTGTATTAAAACAAATCGTGTTTTTCCTTGAATCAAGGAAATGCGAGCGGGTCGAAGTGTTGCTCCTTTTTTTTTTTTTCTTCATCTTCGAATTAATGCGTGACTCTCAATCATCTGCTGGTGGACTTTTCTTTGTCCAGACTCCCATCACATCGCGCATGCTCCAAAATCCAACAACATCCTGCTTCCCGACTCACCCGCGTGGAACAAAGTGGACGAGAGAAATTCAAAGCACAAGCATCGAAGTTTGTCTGTGTGTCCGTGTGTGTGTGCGCGCACGTGTAGGACTACTGACGCCACTCAGACCTGCCATTGACTTTCCTTTACAAACTTTTACATAAATGCATTTGATGTTAGAAAACAAACCTGTGTGTGTGTGTGTTCCTTCACGCCGCCGGTCAGACACACGTTCACACCTTTTACTCACAAACCGATGACTGTAAACGTTCAAAATACACAAATACATCTGTACCTTCATTTGCCTCATTGCTAGCTTTACATTTGTTTTTTATACTTCTACGTGATTTAAGACAGGAAAGTGTTCTCATTTTAATTAAAAATATCGACTTCGTATCATAAACGACAAACGGTGCATTCTTCCTCCTTCACAAACACTTTCATTCGTCTTCCATTTCATTTCTGTCCTAGAGCAGCATCTTTTATTCCTCTTACGCGACAAGCCGCTTTCCAACGATTACAATTTTATTACGATTTTTATATCCGTGTTTTTTTTTTTGTTTGTTTTTTTTATCTTAATCCATTTATGATTACGAATAACATCACGGAAAGCCACAAAACTGGATATAACTCTATAGCAGCAATAAACGGTTCAACGGATCCGTTTTTTTTTCTTTTAGTTATTAAGACAAAAGAAAACGTGGCTTTTTGTTTCAAAGCTCCGTCTTTTTGTGTTTATTAAAAGTACAAAGATACAGAAGAAAAAAAAACTTTATCCTTATATTTTAGTAAAAACATTCAAAATTGGGATTTTCATTCAACTTTATAACTTTCTGCTGAGTAAATGTGTTTTATCTGTATAAAAAGTCCCGCCCACCTGTTTTGATTGACAGGTCAATCTATCTCTGCAGATTCGATGGGTCGCTGCTGTCCGGCGACGGAAAACTGAATAAAACTTAGCAGATTTTGTGTTTAAGGGAAACTTTGTGCTAAAAGTATTTAATAGGTTAGAAAGTTGCGTGTCGATTTCACGCGGATGATGAAGCGTTTTACTTTCTGCACTTTATCATCTTTGTTAAACACTGAAACATGAACACGCTCACGTCTAAAGCCAGTGTAAGAAATTAAAAGATTTTATTATTGTCCTTTTTAATAATAATAATAATAATAATAATAATAATAATAAACCTTTGCTTTAAATCTTTGCCCCCTGGTCAGGAAATAATGGTGAAGAGTTTCAAAGTGTTGTGTTTTTTATTGATGTCTCACTGCTGAACTGTTATTTGTACAATAAAAACATCCTGGACATGTTTCCTGTCATTGACCTACAAGGTTATGAAGCGTTATAAAGCTGATCTAATCGAAGCTGTGCATTATGGGTTCGTGCCCCGTCTCCTTCAAGAACCTCATCAGATCGTCCGGTTTCAGTCCCAAGGTCGCAGCGTTGGTCATCGGGTGAAAGTAAACTCTCTCGTGGCCTCCGTTTGCTAAGTCGCTGTCCAGGACGAACCTGACGCTGTGGTCCTTGTCGCAGAAGAGCGCGAGAGCCGTGGCGCAGCCCTGACCCACCTTGAGCTTCTCCAACATGGCAGCTTCATCCGCAAAGCGCAGGTTCCCGCTGCCCACGCCCAGCTTCTTAGCCAGATCGTTCAGGTTGACCTGGCGGTCATGACGCACCGAGACGAGCCACAGACCTTTCTTCTTCTTGTCCTTTAGGAAGAGGTTTTTGGTCACGGCCCCTTTCAGGTGCTGTACATGAGGCATCATTTCCTCCACAGTGAAAACCTTGTGGGATTAAACACACACACTGAGGGTTTATTTACTGAGATTTTTGAGATTACTGTTCGGTTACGAAACGTTGTTGTGGTCTACATGATTAAGAAAGAAATAAAACATCATTTTTTAATAATTATCCCCAAATCTTTATCACAAACTCTTTTTCAAGCACACAGCATCTGTTGTGACTTGATGCATGTGACTGAGTGATGAAGTGTGATTTTTTTTTTTTTGCTCTTTCTCTCTCTCTCTCTCTCTCTCCACAATCCATTGACTGATTGTATCGTTTAGTCCCGAGCCTTCTACAGTCATATAATCTGCAGATCTGGCTGTAGGTCAAACCATCAACCGCTCACCCTACAGGTAAATCTCATCCAAATGAACCTTCAGAACATTTCACTCGTGTTCACTAAATCCTAAGCTACTATGTGCTGAAGCAGAGGCCATGATGCTAAGCAACAGACTTGATGTTAATTATTGACCTTTCGTCTTAACGGTGCGATTAAACCAGAACCTGGAGTGAAACGTTTAGTACAGCAGTTGTCCGGTCATATCTCCAAAGTGCACGTGTACGTACAGGTTTTCATTTGTATTCCAATCCACCTTCGGCTGTAATGAAAACCGGCATCCTCGTCTTCATCGCATCTCTGCAGTTTAAATCATCGCGTCTCTGCAGTCTTAAATAATATGAAACTACTCCAACAAGGTCCTCAGTTCTATTTACATAGAGGGAACATTCCCAGAAAGCACACAGGTACAACATATTAACACACACACACACACACACAGTATTTTACATTTTGGTTATGAAAATAATCACATGCAATTCATTCTTGTTATTTGTCGCCATCTGGCGGTCAGAGGCAGAACTACAGCACCGAACAACAGCACCGTTTAATAAGCAAAAAAATTATTCCTTAAACAACTCATTAACACCAACCAGAGTTTGATATATATTATTAATTATCTCACAGACTCACATTAATAAAGAATATATGATGCATATGAGAAACAGCATGCAGACAGTTTCAATAATCTTTAATAATAGATTTATTACCTCCGGATGATCCACAGAAATAAAGTCGATATTCAGACTTTTTAGGAGATTTTCTAGTTCGGCTCTTAGTCCAGATTCCATTGGGTTGTTTTTTTGTGCGTCGCACGAAATAAACTGACTTAATAAACGAAAGTGAACAGTTTCTATTTTGACACCAATCACGTGTCAACTTCCTGAAATCGCGCGTCGATGCGCATGCGCGAGACCAAGCCGCAGACTCCATGCCGGACCACGTGGCATGGAGTTTTATGTGTGAAACTGAACATTGAAGTGAAATATATATATAGTGCATGCTATAAATATAAGTTAAAAAATAAGTTTTGATGCAAGATCACAAAGTATGAAGTGAAAACATGTCACCATTTAAACACGTGTTTTATTATCATCATGATGTCAGATGTCATTTACATGGTTTTGGTGATGTTTATGTGATCAGTATTACAGTGAAGTAGATTAAAACGGATTAAATCCAAGGTGTGAACAAAAGACAAGAAAAGAAACCAACTACTCGGATGTTTAAACTGTCGCCGTCGTTTTTTGTTTTTTTTTTAAAAAAAGCAAAAGTTCATGATTTGTTGGTCTCGGACCATCACGGTTACAACACAAGTGTGTGTTTGGTCTGATATCTTCGTCTCGGTGCTCGGTGGATGTTAATCTGTACAGAAATCTAACACGACATCCATTTCACTGGGGAAAGAAACGTAATCGGAGACGTGGTATAAAATTCTGGTAGTTGACGAAGAACAAAAAAAAAACGTACATAAGACGTGATATTAATGAATTTAACATATTTTCACTAACGTTTTTTTTTTCTTGTTTTTTTTTCTTTCAGAAAACTCAGTGCATATTTATAACATTTAGCATTCACAGCTAATCACAGTGAGAGCTTTTGACCTTAACGGCTCTCTACGTCGCTGATTATAATCTCTGGCTACATGCTGAAGTACTAATGAAGTACGGATTAGTCTCTTGTACTGGATTAACATGTATGTAATATGGAGCATCTCTCACTCGGGTTGCGTAATACGTCGTTTTTAAATAGTTCTGATATTTTGCAGGGAGCTACGACACGAAACGAAACGTTATGAGCCATAAAACTCGTTATTGTGTTAACTAACAGATCGTAATGCTGCGTAATGATTAGCGGTGGAAGAAAAGTAATATTTCACCGCGTCATAACTGTACAACACTACGGCAGAGTTCGGTACGTTCTCCAGTGTACACGGTTAAAAATGCTCTATAATGCAAGTCCTTCGGTTACACAACACGCTAGAATAGTTCATAAAACTTTTAGCCTTGTACAGAATAAAGTGTAAATATGTTTATAAATCCATTAAAGGTGCAGTAAGTAATTTTGGATGTTATTTCCTACATTGTGATATTATAACCATATGGATGTAAGCATGTATTCTGTGCTTGTGTTAAAGTCCTCCGTAACTACGGAAACAGATCCGGCTCTTCGACCTGTAAGTAGGAACGACTGATAAAGGAACAGCTAGATGATGTGTGTGGAGTGTAAATTAGACTTGCAGTACGATCAGTGCGTGATCCATGTGCACGCTTTGGGGATTTGTGCAAATCGCTAACAATCTGTCTGCATGGGAAAAAATGGCAAGATAGCAAGAGATAAAGGTGCTGAAATGTCAGTTCTCCACTCGCTCAAAGTGTTTGGTCAGTTTGGTCCGGACATCATGTCTCACTGTGTCTCTGCTCTCTGTGTGTGTGTGTGTGTGTGTGTGTGTGTGTGTGTGTGTGTGTGTGTCTTCCTGGTTCCAGCACCTCCTCTTTTGCTCACACCGACGCTGAACGACTGCAAACCGAACTACCGGCCCTTGTTCTTCTTGGAGTTTCCCTAAAAATGTTGATGCAAGAAAAAAATTAAAAACAATAAAACCGATTGTAACATCCCTGATAATTAAAGGTGGGGTGCACGTTGTTTGAGAAATGCTTCAGAAAACTGAGTTGGACTGGGAAATAAAACAAACGTGTAGCCAATGAGCAGAAAGGGGCGTGTCTTGTCAATATGGGTGGAGAGAGTGTTCAGTGCGTGTGTGTGACATTAGCAGAAAGCGGTTTTAACATTGACATGGAGGATAAAAACAAAGAAAGAAAGAGAAGAAAGACTTACGATAAGGCAAGAAGTAGGACGTGTTAATATAGGATCAGCTTTCCAGCGCTGGAGAGAACTGAAGGAGCAGGAAGTCGGCCACATATTCACAGGTTGGAGTTTCCCGAGTCAATAACTCCTGAGCTAAACGCTGTTACTACACAAATAACACCTCTTTTCTATCGTAGTAATGTAGAGAGGCAGCTACAACCGTGTTTGTGTAGTAACAGCGTTTAGCTCAGGAGTTATCGACTCGGGAAACTCCGACCTGTGAACATGTGGCCGACTTTACTTAAGACGCCGAGGCGCTTTTTTCCTTCTCGATAGGTGAGTAACGTTGGTTTTGCTTTGTTACACAGAACTAATATATGCCTTTGTCCTTTACATCATTATGCTTGTGTGGCATTTTTGCTTGTTTGTTTATCTACAATCGTATTGTTCTTCCCTTCAGCTATGATAAAGACACGTTTCTTTCTGTTAGTCGCCTGGGTTACGTATGTATGTGTGGGCGGAGCTATCGATACAGGGGTGGGACCCGTTTGGGTTAGGGGCGTGTTTGTTTTGGTGATTTTATGTGTCAACATTGTCTTTCAAAAATCGTGCACCACACCTTTAAATATTCACAATAAAAGTAACATCGAGCCTCAATTAGCAAACACGTGTCTAACATTTACATCCGTGCACAGATTTATATGCATTATGCATTAGTGAATATCCATTACGACAAATGGTTAATAATAACATATTAATATGTATAAAGAATATTTATCTATATCCAGTTACCAAAGGCAGAGGAGCAACACACTGTTCTGTGTCTCAGTTCAGGTAAGATTGTTCATGTACAAATCATTTTCGTACGATCTGGATTTTGTATGTTAGGATGGGGGTCACGTCAATCACTGGCTTCTTCACTGGAGTGTTAGATTTCTGTGCATCTACATTTTCTGACCTTGTTTCCTAATTTGAGTGTGTCGATCTCGTCACGCTGTTTGCTCAGGGTTTCGTTCATGCTGCAGAGATGATCGCTCATCATGCTCAGCTGGTCCTCGTAGCTCCTCTTGGTCGTGCTAAGTTCATCCTGTCCAACAATGCAGAAGCAGAGAAATGAAGTGTGTGTGTGTTAAAGCTTCTCTTTTAGCTACAATGTGCCGTTACTGTGCGTTATTACCTGCAGGGACGTGATGTTCTGATTGGCTTGCTTCAGCCCCTCTGTAAGAGCCTCACGAGAGGTCTCTGCAATGGCCAGACGTTTCACCAGCGCTCGGCACTACAGGGGAATCCAAAACATGCACCA
>NC_062524.1:26746305-26748805 GCF_022655615.1 Tachysurus fulvidraco
TTTAAGCTGTTGTAGTCACTGCATTCTTTAGAAAGGAGAAAATGTTCAGGTGAAAAATGAAGGGGGGGGGGAACACGACAACAGACATTTTTTATTTGCAGTCCGATGCTACAGTAGATCATGTAGATGACACACACACACATATACTGTATGTGACTATATGATATATATATATCTCCTTAAACCAATGACATGGTTAGATTAAAGGCTTTGCACTGGGTATATATATAAACTCAGAGTACCAGAGAAGATAAGAACATCTCTACCGGCCTACTTATGACTCCAGTTTTGACTCAAGCTGATCTCTTGATCGTGCAGTGAAACATTTTTATTTAGAAAAAATCTCCCCTACAGTTAACCACGACGTCCACAGAGCCGGATCTGGCTGTACATCCTAACAGCGGTGTGTCAGTGTAGTGCTGATACTTACTGGTGTCGTTAAAGGGCACTTTCTCCTGGATCACACTGCTGTTGTGTTTCAGCTGAGTGCTCAGCTCTGTCTGATATTTCCTCACTTGTTGCTGGCTACACGTATAGAGGGGAAAAACATACACATTTATTATTTAAAAGCTGTTAACTGGATCAAAAATGAAAAAGTGCTAAAAAGGTTAAACCTGTTTTAGTGATAGAGCAAAATATATATGTTGTACCATTCCTCGGTCCTGAGCCGGCACTCCTTGGCCTCTCTCTCCAGTGTCTGAACCTTAATCTATGAAAAACAGAACACACACACACACACACACACACACACACACACACACACACACACACACACACACACACACACGACACGACACGAGAACTACAATTGTTAAAAAAAGTGATTAAACTGTTAAATGTATAAAAGCATAAATTTGCTATACCTCTAATCGAGCCTTGTCGCTCTGTAGTTTCTCGATGGTGTCCATGTATTTGGAGGCGAGACCGTCCACCACAGCCTGGTGCTGCTCGCCATCTTTCTCCAGCTGCTCCAGTCTCTCTCGGAGCCGAGCCTCCTGCTGACGGTGCAGCTCGTCCGCCTCGTAAAACTGAAAGCGTGTCGATATTGAAGCTCAGCGATGCGTGTCGGTCTTTTACTTTCCCAACTGATTCTTACTCATCAGAGACGTAGTAACTTAGCAGTTAAACGTTATGAGCTCAAATCCCACGACTGATACTGTATAAGGTTAATGTGACACGACTGTACAAGGCTCTTAACACTTGCAATAGCAGAACCTAAACATCTAAACATTTAATCCAACAGTTTCACTAAAGAACGATTCCACTCATTTTTATTCTGCCCCAAACAAAAACTTTATGTTGTATTGTGTTGTAAATATATTACACCTGTATTTTTTTCTCGCTCAACGTTTTCCAGTCAGCTCCTGGCTTTTCGTACACCATGCCGAGTTTATTTATTTATTTACGTTTTTTTTTATCTTTTACCTGGATGTGAAGTCTTTCGTTCTCCTGAATCTTCTTCTGCAGATCCTCGTCGAACACGCTCTGCGTCTGGTAACTGGGCTGAGACGGCGAATCTCCTTTATTCTGTTAAAAATAATCCTGTTTATTTTGAATGAACCTTTTATTCCCTGGGTCACTCTTACTTCTTAGTCTTAGTAGATTTATCGGTTGATATTTTCAGTCATGGCTACGTCTGAGTGAATCTCAGCTCAGCTCTCATTTCATTAAATGCTCTCATGCGATATTGAAGTGTGTGTTCAGTAATTAACATAATGATGGTTAAGGTCTATAAATATAGGGGTGCTATTGACACGCATCATAGTCACCCTGAAAGAAAAGCACAGCTGTAGTATGTATACCTTGCCCTTTTTACTCTTGGCCTCCGTGACCTGCAGCTCCTCCTGAAGGAGCTCCACTCTTTTGGCCAGCTGCTGGTTCCTGAAGCTCAGGCTGTCCATCTCCTGCTCGGCTTTACGCAGACTCTGTTCTCGCTGCTTCACCTCGTCCTGTAGCCAAAAAACAAAAAAACAAAAACACGACTTCGATAAGCTCAATAAGATCACAAATACCACGTGACATATTCAAGTGTCTTTATTTGTCGTGTAGTTTTGAACAATAACATATAATGCGTCACTCATCGTTCATGACTCAAGCATCATGACGAGCATTTTCTGCAGCGTGCTAGCGGTAAAGCAGACGAACGTGTACGCGTGATTAACGTGCTCACACACTTTCTTTGCAATGAAATACCTTCAAGGAGTTGGAATTGGTTTGTTCATCTACCACAGCCTTCTTCAGGACCTGATTCTGTGCTCTGAGCTGTTTAAAAAAAAAAAAGAAACAGATTAAGATCTGACGAGAAAAGCCAAATCCTGCTACGATATCACGTACAGGAAGGAAGAAGACGTCTGACAGTGCAACAACAACCACTAAAGAAATTTGCAGACTAGACATTTCTGCCATGTGACAGCCGTTGGAGTTTATACATTAACCGTACGAGGACAGAGACGGCACTCTGGAATCTTCATAAACAAGCAGAAAAATATTCAGATGATAT
>NC_062524.1:26751305-26773805 GCF_022655615.1 Tachysurus fulvidraco
CAACCACGTGCAAGATTTATTAATTAATTAATTTATTAACTATTTTACTTTTACACACTTATCTGTGCACCAAAAGTAACGTACTATATCACAGACCAAGCTGAAATGGCTGGACAGTTCATTACAGAGGAGATTCTGTTACAGGGGAGATTCAGATCCTTGCTGTAGACCTTCAGCACTCATCACTTCCCTAAAGTTGCTCTTAGTAACAGGAAGCCAGTGTTAGGAAGTGTAACTGAGAGCGACGTTAACCAACACACACCAGTGTTAATGCACCTGTGTGGTCTCTGGGAACGGTTTATAATGTTCCCTTTATTTAATTAGACCTGAGGACCTTGTTGAAGTGTCTTAAAGAGAAATTAAAGAGATGTGATGAAGTCACCGGGAGCCAAAAGGAAACAACCGCCTCATCCACCATGGTGTGGGTTCAGGCCTGTGACCGCAGGCGTTTACTCCAACCATGTAGAGGCTCAGATCTACTAATGTTCAGTGGAGTTTCTATTGTGTCTACATCTTTCAGACATTTATAGGAGAGAGAGAAAAAAGAGAGCAAGAGTGACAGCGAGTGAGAGAAAGAGACAGAAAGACAGAGAGCAAGAGAAAGAAGCGAGAGACAAACAGAAAGAGAGAGACAGAGACAACAAGTCCACACTGACTTCAGATCCATCACCCCTTTGTTCATCAGTCTCAACTCACAGCAAGAGAAGTAAAAAATCTGCAATTCTGAATCTTTGGATTGTTTTTCGAACCAGAAGAAATTCTGAAATGATCCGTTTTTGTGCCATCTTCTTCACCATCATCATCATCATCATGACATTGTTCTCACCGCTGTGCTTCCTGGCATCTTATACCGTATTTAACAATAGAGCTGTTTCTCTGATATTTAAGGTCTAACTGCAAACCTTATGCTGGGAAAGTGAGGATAATTTCATGAAATCATGCAGATTATTTTTAATAACATTGAATTACAAAATAAATAAATAAAAAACACACAATTTGTCTAGAAGCTTTATTGGTGCTTGTTTGACATTTCACAATGCATTCCACAGATGTTCACCACGACCGCATGAAGTATCATTCACAATTACTTGCATAACAAACAATGCCATGTTAAGTCATGTTACATAACGATGCAGCTGTAAGTATTGGGTCCACAAATAGTTTTTTTTTGTTTTTTTTTTCCTTTTAATATTTCTCCAAGTCAAATGTCTTGTAAACGTTTTTCTTTCGACCGTTCCGTTCCAGAGATTTCGCTAAATAAGCCGCGATGACGTGAAATGGCGTCTCGTTAATATGTGAACGCTCTTATCTCTTAGCGCGAGTCTAATTCGCCTAGAAATACTCAGAAGCATGAAGTACGGAGCGACTCTTCTGCCGGTTACAACGCAAGAGCCGCCCGAAGAAGGCGAGAAGCTGTTTGTGAAAGGTTTCTACATGGTTCATCAATAAAACGGTACAATTACAGGAACACTAAAATCATACCCAAAAAAACAAACAAACGTGAATGAACTGAATTATATCTGAAACACGTAAGGACCTAGAGGAGGAGGAGGAAGATGAGGAGGAGGAGGATGCAGTTGACAAACCCAGTTAATGGAATACTAGAATCGCTCTGTCAGGAACACGAGTCTTATCATACACCAGTCAGTGTGTCGAGATAAATAAGTAGTGGCTCAAAAGGATTTACAACTTCATCGTAGCGACTGGATATGAAGAGAGAGAGAGAGAGGGAGGAGAAGAAAAAAAGAAGGCAGAATGAAGAACGAGCAGGATTTCCACCGGGTGTGACGGCTTGTGTGGGGGAGAGATCTGTGAAAATAAGTGTGTGAGACGGGGCACGGAAAACCCTTTCACTCCTCTTTCTTCTTCGCTCCTGGGATTTTAGCCTGGACCCTATGAACGGACACACACACACACACACACACAGACGATTTGTGAGACAGTCTCTAAAAACAATCAATAATAGTGTTTGATTATCATCTAGTGATGAATCTGATCTCAAACAGTCCACTTTAATAGGAACACCTGCACATCTCAGTAACTTGTTACTTAAATCAGCAGTGATAAAAATAAAATAAATAAAACGCAATAATCTTCATCATCAGGAGTTTGAGGTGAACTCGAAGCTCTTGTCCTGAATCGGTACGATTGTACGGATAAACATGCAGCTGTTCCTAATAAAGTGGACGGCTAGCGGCGATGACGCAGAGTCACGGTCTCTAATGACCGCGCATCCTGAACAGCGATTCATCAAATAAATGACGAACAAATTAAATCTTGTAGTAATTATCTACTCAAATCAATACTTACTTCCCAACGACATCCTTGACATGGTTCCTCACCAGGGCGACGTAATGATCGATCTGTGCCTGGGAGATAAATACAGAGATATAACCACAGAGAAAATAAAGATGACAGATTTATAAATCCACCAGTTTCACCTCACGTGTAAAAATCGTGTTAGTTAATGATTCGGATCTACTTTAATATTAACAAATAAATAAAAAAATAAGTAAATAAAAAAAGTCTGTGCTTAATATTCAAGTCATTTATTATATATAATCTATTTTCTCTCCATAATATATGAATCTTTTAATCTTATCCACTTATTTTTACGGTTTAGTATGTCATAGTTTACATTTTTATATATTTATTTTTATATCCAACATTTGTTTTTGTTTTTTTTTTCTTCCCAAATGCTGCAGGACATTTTTCACTACCTCCAAAAGACCTGGGGATTTTTTTCCTTTTTAAACTCTTGACCCTTAACACTCTGGTTTGTCTGATCTACCTGGGATGTCTCTCAAATAAATTAAAAGAAAGCGTAGCATAAACAAACATTAAAACTAAAAAAAATAAAAAAAACTAAGAGGAACACACACGAACACACACACGGACACACACCTGATGTTTTTCGTACACTACTGGGCAGGTGAACATGGCAACCAGACCTGAAAACATGAAAGGAAACATTTTCATTCATCTCATTAACACTTAACATCTTAGAAAGAAATGTTTTAATGCTTTGAGATGTTAAGACCCCGACACCTCCACCTTCAGACACTGAACTCTATAAGCTCCGGTGTCATGAAGCAGGTTTGTAAAAGGATGACTGACTCGTACCCAGGATGAGAAGAGTGAGTCCGTTGAACAAGGCACCGACGTACGTCAGGATCCACATGAGCACGGCGAACTGGAGAGAAAAACAATGGTGAAAGAATTATGACAGGCGTGTCAGCTTGAGAGATGACAGACGAGCATTTGTTTCGAATCGGATTGCAAATATTTATCACGCAGTGGAAACGGAGATCGTCTATATGACCGTATAGGGACAGCTATTCATCTGCGTGTCTGGATTTAAAAGATTCGCTTCTGGCTTCTCCGGTGTCACGTGAAGACCAGATAAAGACAGTAAATGATTGGTGTGTGTGTGTGATTTCAGAGAGCCGCACCTTCAGGGAGTCGACCAGGTCCTCGACCAGGAAGAGGCGGCGCAGCTCGTTGATGGCGGTGTTGACCCGTCCGAGGGCCACGTCGCTGTATTTGCGGACGACGTCATCAGGCAGAGAAACTTCCTGCTCCAGATACAACCTGCACAAAGACACGGACGTGACGTTTTACATGGACTAGAGATGATCACGACAACTTCTGCACACCCAACACCCTTCACATTTCATACACAGGAAGTTACTCTAGGTCTAATTTCCAGCGAGCGTCGACCAGCCACAAATGATTTGCTCTTTCAACCCAACAAAGTGTGTGTGTGTGTTCGAAAAAGTGTTTATTCTGAGGCGACGACGTATCCGAGCTCGCTCGTCATCTACTCACTTAAACGGGTGGCCTTCGTCGCTCTTCTGGATGGCCTGCAGCACGCCTTTGTATATCCTGAAGCTGATGGTGACGGAGAGGAAAGCCAGGGCCACGTAGGACAGCACGCTGATGATGCTGCACACACTGAGTGACAGCAGGAGCAGGAGACTCGCTCCGAACACGATGCCAGAGTTCTTCAAGTCGCGCCAGTACAGCAGCTCCATCACTGCAGGCATGGCAACACACACACACACCACGCTTAGCAAAACCCATACAACATCAGCGTACGGGGTCAAACTTGAGTAGTGAGATGGCAGCAATGAGGTATTATAAATAAATCTGCTAAACAAATGAACTTCGTGTACACGCATCACAACTATACGCTACGTGCCATCTAACATCCAAATTTGACCGTACAATTTTCTTTACGTTTATTAAGCAGAAGGACGAGGAACGGAGCGGGAAAAGGATTACAGGGTTCAACAGGGATGAGGAGGTGAGGGTGGGGTTAAAGGAAACGTACAGTCTTTTTCATACGCCGTGTGGTCATTCGGTGGACTTCGGAAACCACGATACATTCAAATAAATAAATACTCTCTCTAAAAGCGTGGACTCTTAGTGGGCGTGGCCTGTTTCAGGGCAGCGATGAAGGGGCGTGGCTTCTGAGGCAGCTGAGTGCTGTTCTGTTCAGGACACCGTCGGGTTTGTGTATGTATAGTATCACGGCACTGTTTGGCTAACGGTGAGAAAAGTGGAGAGCTGCGAGCCTCCTACTGGGCAAACAGTAAAAAACATTTGTTCCACTAACGTAACATGATAAATCAAATCGATGCTGCAGGCTGGCATCTCCAAGACAGGCATAACTACTAAGGTTAGTTTTTTTTTTTTTTAAACCTGATACAAATAATAAAAGATAAATTACCGAATCTCTAAAGTCTGCCGCCTTCGCTTTGGGGTGCGAAAGTTGTGAAACGTACGGAAATTAAAACACGCTTTGAAATTGTACTTCAAAAAGTATTCAGACTCAAACCGCTTTAGAAAACAGCCTACGTCAGACATCAGGTGCGTCTCAGAGGCGGCTCTACGACGTCGTTCGGCTTGAAAAGGAGTTCAGTTCGGTTCAAGCAGCGGCGTTTACGTCGATGTTCATAAGGTGGCAGTAAGATGACCAACAATCGTCATGCTTCTTTTATCCCCATGTTGATTTCCTATTTATCACATTTTGTACCATCAAATTAAAAACGTGCACCGGCCGCTTGTGTCCGTCACTCGAGGCAGGTCACATCCACATAGACGTGAAAAGAGGTTAATTTTTGACATGTTGACTAAACTTGAGTTTATCACTGAGGTAACGGCTGCCTTTGGCTTGAGAAACATTCCAGCGACATTAACAAAAGTGTTAATTGATACTTTTAATGACTGAAAGGGCAAAAATTCAAAATTCAGCAAATACAGGTTCATTGGACTGGAAACAAGAGTTTTAATATGTAAATGTAGGTCAGCTGATATTATTAAAGATCCTTGACACCGACGTGTTCATTTATACGGCTCATATACACTGTACAGCATCAGGGAAGAGGAGCAATAATATTATATCCTGTATCTCTTTCCCTGTCACTCACACACAAACGCACATTCACTCACACTCTCACACACACACACACACTAGACATGTTGTACGCATGCATACACCCATACAACGTCAGGTACAACGCACCGGTACTCAGTAAATACTAAGCATCGGTACTCGGGCCAATACTCTGCGTAGATACTCGGGGTGTCCGATACTCGGGGTCCCTGGTACTCTGTGCCAGTACTCATTCATACCCAGTACTCTGGGTCCCCGGTACTCATACCCAGTACTCGGGGTCCCCAGTACTCATACCCAGTACTCGAGGTCCCCGGTACTCATACCCAGTACCCTTACCCAGTACCCATGGTCCCCAGTATCCTTACCCAGTACTCCGTAGGATTGCCTACATATGGTGAAGTACCGACTGGCCTCGTGGTCTATAAATAGCACGCGCACGACAGCAGACCCCACCGCACTAAGCTGGTGCCGTTACCGCGATGTCACGTTTATTAATTTACCGTTACACACGTGCTTTAGTCTACGGTCACGTCTTCAGGGCGACAAATTAAACACGACCATTAATACGGTCGCTGTCACTGCACCGTAGACGAGGGTTAAACCGAATAACCGCTTTATGTATACTATTTAATCATATATTTTTTGCCATTATTAAAACGCCGCCGTGTCCAGAAACCGTGCGTCAGCTTAAAAAAGGTCGCTACAGAACAATAATCGTGTATTAATGACAAACACAAACCCCGTTTGGCCTCCATCTTGCGCTGAGAGAGCACGAGCACGAGCACGAAGCGCGCACACGTGTCCTGCCGTTCGGCGCGCGTTCACGAGGTTCACAAAAGCACGTTTCACACAGGAGGTGAAAGGGGACAGAAAATGAGCACGTGGTTCTGCAGTGAGGAGGACAGGGCAAATAAATAAACAATAGAATAAAATAAAATAAATAAATATGTCTGACCTGAGAGAGAGAGAGAGAGAGAGAGAGAGAGAGAGAGAGAGAGAGAGAGAGAGAACTAAAAAACACAAAATAAATATGGCTGGCCTGGAGATAAATAAATAATAATAAAAAAAATTAAAAAAAAAAAAAAAAAGAAACATGGCTGACAGAGAGAGAGAGAGAGAGAGAGAGAGAGAGAGAGAGAGAGAGAGAGAGAGAGAGAGAGAGAATAAAAAACATGGCTGACTCAGAGAGAAATAAATGAACACAGGAACTCCTGAAAAATTGCCCCAGATCCATGTTGAGATCTCACCTGGGCATTAAACTATAACACAATCACTCGTTTTCATCACCATCAGTTTACAAACATGTCCGGATGCATAACACAGTCTGTTGTGGTCCTTGAAGCCCAGACCGTCAACCACAATCCAAACGAAAACGTATTTCTCTCAAAAAGATTCTCAAAAGTTCTGCGACTGTTACCAAACAAAAACACTACTGAATACGACTGACGTTATATAACTCGAGCTGCAGCTACCTGAAACAATCCACCACGTTATATAAAATGGTCCATGACGCTCCATTAAATTCGAAAGTTTTAAACGTGCTTAATAACCGACCCTTCAGGGATATAAATATATATAAAATCATAAAAGAAACATCTTATGTTACAAGTATTTTATTAATCCTACTTCATCAAAACACAAGTAGTTCTGCTAAACAACTGGTCTAAATAGCAAACGTTAAAGAAACAGAATATTGTTGTGTGTATTAGGACAATAGCCCCACTAACCGTTTGGTAAAAAACTTTAACCCTTAACCGGTCACTTGAGTGGAAATTGTTGAGAATTGTTCCAAGAGGCCACATGTAAGATTTATACTTAAAACGAACAAAATGTTAAGGACTTTCCCACTAGGGAAACATTTCTTACCCTCAACGAAAATATGAGTCAGATTAGAATCTGAGTCATTTCGCAATCGCTTACCTTAACACTAGTTACGTTAGTGCTGCCTGAGTCACCTCAGACTTGCATATTGGGGATAAATACATACACATTGTGAACTAAATCTATCTAATATTAATCTTGAATTTTGCATTCTATTAATCTTTATATTAACCTTTTGTTCTACGTTTATGTTCTGTAAAGCTGCTTTGAGACGATGTCAGTTGTAAAAAGCACTATACAAATGAATTGAATTGAATTACGTGACCGAGTTACAGAAAACTTCAGACAAAGATGTACGACTCTATAGACTCGCACACGACTTCTGACACTTTTCTGGCCAAAAGCTTCAGGATCTGATCGGCTCTCGACTTCGGTCAGAGAAACAAGTACGAATACCACAACACAAAAAGCTTTTAGGGAAAATATATAGCCAATAATCTAAAACTGGTTTCCTAAAAGCTGTCCGAATCATTTAGTGAGCATTTGTGTAAATGAAAAAGAAAAAAAAAACTGTCTAGAAACTAGAACTTGTGAGGTTAATCTACAGCTAATAGTTGCCTTGGGCTTTATCTTTGGTTTTGGCAAACATTTTCCTCCAGAGGCTTGTATTTTGACATGGAAAGAAATTATGTCCACGGGAATCACTAAAACCTTGAACTGCGAATAGCTGAACTGAAAGGAGGGCCGATAATATCAAGTGGTGCGCGAGAACGATCGTTACACCACCTTTCCCTTTCAGGTGCTACTTAGGAACTTAAAAATATTCGATAATCCATTCCGAATATTTCAGATTTAACTTAACTGACAAACGAGAAATGAAGACGCGTTATTTATAAACAAAACGTGATTCGGTTTACAGTTGCTCTTACATTTTGGCAGACAGGCTTTAACCAGATGTACTGCCAACGCTTATAAATAGGTCCTTAAAATAGTGTTAAGCTTCAGAAGACATTTTGCCAATAACACAACCCTGAACACGACCCGTCCCTGACAGCGAGCGACCGATTATAGTTTGTCGGGTACACAGCAAAACTGTACTTCATTAGTTTAAATGCTGCTAGTGCCAAAGGCTAGTAAGCGAAATAATCCCATTCCACACATTCCAACACCTTATTAATGCTAATAAGCGGCTCGGACGTAGCAGTACCGAACGCTGTTCGTCTTAAACACGAGTTTATTATATTTAATACATTTGCTGGAAAGCCATTTTTGTTGACGGTGATACTACAGCAAGACGGTGAAGTCATCGCTGTGGTGTATTATAACGATTTGTCGTAATAGGGCTACATATTTAATCATCACTTTTACTGTTGCAAACAGAGCTGACCCTGAGCACAATGCCCTCACTGTTGCAATGCGAGTCTCGCAAAAAAGGCAACGCTCGAGAACGCCAAGCGACACAAAGTACCCAAAAGACTCCTGAGCCCACGAACTGCGCTAAAAAAAAAAGGAAAAAAAAGATGATGACAACTGACAACTGCAATGTTAGACCTACGCTCGGCACGCACTCTGGCATTTTTGGAAACAGTAGAAGGGAGAGCTGAGCTGTAGGCACAGGCTAGTCAGGGTTCAAGGCACACCAGAAGCAGCTCGACAGTTCAATGCAAATAACAGAAAATCACTGCAGATACTATAACACTGTTCAACAGAACACACCCAAAACCTTTGGACACACCAACTCAGCCATGACAGCGAAGCTATACCGGGTCTAAAGGTCCCCCTAGCAGGCAAAGCATGTGTTCAGGATTGGATCTGAATTATAACACAAACTATACAACATGCATCTCTGTAAACTTGGAATTTCAGGAAACGCATCTGACCCGACAAGATTAGTGCATAAAAAGCAGTTCCCAATGCTTTTCCCAAGTTTTTTCCTATCAGAAGTCACCTAATAACAAGCTCACAAAGTTTGTACCCTTTTCTCTCCAGTTTGGTGAAGGTTGGCACTCATGTTTGTCCAGATTGTCCTGATTGTCCATGGTTTCCACCGTGGATGATTAGGGCTGGTCTGCTGGGGATCAGCTTGGCATTCCAGGCCGGGTGAGGAGCGTGGAGCTGCAGTGGCGGGTGGGGTGAAAGGAACAAGTTGTAATGATGAGAAGGAACGCTGCCTTAACTGTGATGACTGCAGTGATCTCTCTCTCTCTCTCTCTCTCTCGCTTGCTCTCTCTCTTGCTCACTCCCCCCACCTCTCTCTATCTCTGGTTGCAGGAATGAGGTCAGCTGACCGTCTGCTGGCGTCGGGAACCTCGAAATGCACTGACGCAGCGACTCTTTCCCCAGCAAACCCTTCATCGTCCCACCCACGCACCTTTCTCTTTAAATTCAACCTCGCCAAACAAACAGCCCTACGCTTCCTCTACCCGCTGTATCAAAATACACCGTCAGGTGCCAGACAATCCATGATGTTATACGACAAGTGGATCGCTGTGCATTATGGCAGTGAAACACAAGAACCAGCCAGAGATAAAACGAATACATGAGCTCATAATATGCAATGCACTAGCGCACTGCCGCGGAATTAAAGAGAGAGAGGGAGAGAGAGAGAGATTAGAGGGTCCACTAGATGGCACCTCAGTCCAATAAAACCCACAAGTCAGCCTCGACAACCTGCCACTTATTCCACCAAATCTAAAAAATAAAAAAAAGCCCTTTTATTTGTAGTTAAACCGTAACAACCTAAAGAAAAATAATGTGTGACTAATTACTTTATCTGTTTTTCTAACAAATCTTCAAGGACAAGATCCAGCTCGAGGGCGTTAGGTTCAAGGTGCGATCGTATTAATGTCTTCAAATCTAGAATGGAATGTAAACAGCCTGACAACGGGACAACCTGCCCTATGGCACAAACTCTCTCTCCTGGAACCGACTCAAGCATTTTATCTGCACTTGATGAGCCGCTGTGTCGCAATGCAGAAGCATAAATTTATACCACCCTGGCAATCTGGAACAGATTCCCAAACATATTTGTCGGGTTGTAACGCAGATACGATCTCTTAGCGACATCGAAGAGTCATTCCGTACTTCAGCGTTTGATGGAATAAAATATGATTCAGCAATCTACTAACTTAGTAAGTCTGTGTTTGCTGATAACCTTTAATACAAAACGCCCTGATGCTCTCACGCGTGGGTAACTCATTAACCGTCGGCTGAGGGAATGGGGGTAAAATCGCTGGTGTGCTGATAAGCAAAACAGGAACTTCTGAGATTGCCTTCAAGTCAAACATGTTTCCTCAGCGACGGTTACGTAACGTACGCATTTTGAGCGTATAATCAATCTCCAAATTAAGATTTGTTTGAGATGGTAGTCAAAGTAGGGACTGTATACTAGAGGTCTAAAGACATGATGGAATAATGAAAGGATTTGAGCAGACAGGATGCAAAGAAAATGAAACAAAATAAAAAAAAAATCACTACAAAGACCACAAACATGCATCGTGAACATCACACCATGCAGAAGGAGGACAGAAGGGAATTGACGATGGGGAAACTCTAGGGATGACTGGAGGATGATGGATTATCCACATTGATATAAAAAGGCTGTTACGTCGCCTGGCGAGTTACCTGATCCTGCGTTCAGGTTAGGCAGCTTCAGGTCTTTAGGTTCCGCTCTCCTCACAGCCACCGTCTCGATTGTGATCACAGGACTAGGTGGCCGAGGAGCCTGGGAGGGCACTTGGAAATCGGACAACTCTAGGCCCGCCTTACCTCTCGCCGGAGAGGTCTCGTTAGACGATTCGGTGAGGAGAAAGTAAGATTGGTTTTTCGTCTCCTGTACAGCTGGGATCGGTTCTTCCACCTGCTCTTCAAATTTAGCGGTGTCCTCATCGTCGTCGGCCAATTCTGATGCCTTCGGGTTTTCAAGCGTCTCCAAAAAGTCATCAATGGCACCTCGAGGAGGCTTCTCGACAAACTCGAACTCCTCGGAAGATACTTCTTGTTCGGAGATCTCGTCTGTGGCCTCGGTTTCCTCCTGCGCGACGTTCTTCTCGGGTTCCATCTGGAAACTTGCTGGGTTCTTTGCCATGGCCTCCAAAACTGGAGAGAGTGAATCCGCAGATGGGCTTTCAGAGTCAGAATGTTCTTGGGCCTTTCCAGTTGGGAAGCTAAGACATTCGAACTTGTCAAACACTTGAGCGGTATCTTGGCTCAAAGTCTGAAAGTCGTCTTGCTCTTCAATGATGGTTTCGGTGCCTTTTGGTGAAACTTCAGCTTCCTTAACGAGATCAAATGTGCCGAACATTTGCTCGGAAGCCTTCTCTTCTTCTTCTTCTCCTACTTTCTCGATCTGTCCTCTACCGGCAGCCTTCGCCTCGGTCTCCTCGGCCATCTCCTTAACCAAAGGAACCTTCGCTTCAAAAGTAAACGGATTGTTTGCCGAAAGTGAGAAAGGAGCATTTGGTGACTCATTACCACTCCTATGGACTGGACTAAAATCAGGACTTCCTTCTGAAGATCCAGAGTCTGCTTTATCCTGATTTCGTGGAGAAGACTTCAAAATATCTGGGAGAGATGGTGGCAAACCAGATTCCTCATTAGCTTTAGGACCAGTCCCAAAAAAGTCAGAAGAAGCAAGCTGTTGCCTCAGAGACTCTGTGGCGGCTTCTCTGGAATCAAAAGACTGCTCGTAGTCCTGCGAGGACAAACTGTCCTGCGGCTCTAATTCATGGGCGTTCTGGACCAGATCTGGAGATGGACTATCTGACATCTTCGATGCTCTGATGTCTGCTGTAGTTTCAGCGAAAGCGGAGAACTCGCTGGCAGCTTTCTCGACAGGTGAGAAGTCTTGAAAAGGGTTCCTTTTTGTTTCGAACATCAAGTCATCGTCGGACTGGTTTAATACGTCCGGGTCGTATCTGGTCACGCTTCTGGAAGGTGGATCGTTGGCGAACGCATCCATGGTCGTTTTAAAGCTGGGCTGCGTGTTAGTTATTAATGAAAGATCCTCGTATTCTGTTGAATTAAAGTTATGAGTAAATTACGATTAACGGTAAACATGAACAACGGAAATGATCCGGCGGAGGAGTCGTATTTTCTTCGTATTTCTCGTGTTTACTACGTTACATTTTGGTTCTAAAATCTCACACATACTTAAAGGCAGGGTCTCCGATTTTTGAGAAATGCTTCAGAAAACTGAGTCGGACCGAATAGTAAACAATAATCAAAACAAACATGTAGCCAATGAGCAGAAAGGGGCGGGGCTTGTCAATATGGGTGGTGAGTGTTCATGTGTGACATTAGCAGAAAGCGGTTTTAACATCGACATGAAGGATAAAAACAAAGAGAGAAAGAGAAGAAAGACTTACGATAAGGACAAGAAGTAGGACGTGTTAATATAGGATCAGCTTTCCAGCGCTGGAGAGAACTGAAGGAGCAGGAAGTTGGCCACATATTCACAGGTTGGAGTTTCCCGAGTCAATAACTCCTGAGCTAAACGCTGTTACTACACAAATAACACCTCTTTTCTATCGTAGTAATGTAGAGAGGCAGCTACAACCGCGTTTTGTGTAGTAACAGCGTTTAGCTCAGGAGTTATTGACTCGGGAAACTCCGACCTGTGAACATGTGGCCGACTTTACTTAAGACGCCGAGGCGCTTTTTTCCTTCTCGATAGGTGAGTAACGTTGGTTTTGCTTTGTTACACAGAACTAATATATGCCTTTGTCCTTTACATGATTATGCTTGTGTGGCATTTTTGCTTGTTTGTTTATCTACAATCGTATTGTTCTTCCCTTCAGCTATGATAAACACACGTTTCTTTCCGTTAGTCGCCTGGGTTACGTATGTATGTGTGGGCGGAGCTATCGATACAGGGGTGGGACCTGTTTGGGTTAGGGGCGTGTTTGTTTTGGTGATTTCAAATGTCGACATTGGCTTTCAAAAATCGAATACCCCACCTTTAAAGGTGACACAGAACTCAAAACTATGACCTACGGATAGCTTCTTTTGTGCCGTTTTAGTTTAAAAGAACTCAGAGGTCATTTTCCTCTGTAATTAGTCAATGCTGTTATATTATTATCCTGGGTCGTTAACATTCTGTTTTATGTAGGTGTACATAATAGAGCTAAACGAGGGCCGATTCTCATCATTTCAGAGGGGAAGATCGTTTACTGTCAGGACAGAAAGCAGAGCAGAAAAGCAGAACTCGACTGAAGTGGACAGAAAAAGAAATGTTAAATTTGTACAAATTACATTCCTCATTTACATAAAGGCCTTGGAGCCGCGGTGGAAGAAGTCAGGGTATGCAAATAGTTCCTTTAATCTGACAAGTTTCAGAAACATTTCTCCAAAAACACAACAAATTAGAGCAAAACTATCAATATATTCAAATCGTAAGCATGCTTATTTACTTATTAGATAACGTGTTGGTTATAAAGTTATTGAAGGTTTCATTCCTGTATTTTAGTAGCAGCCAGTTTCTGGTCAAACATGTTATACATAAAGCCAAACAAACAGCGTGAGTTAGGAAAATGAAGAAGAATATTAGTAGCATGAAGTAAGAACTTGCCTGAAGTATATTGCATCAGATTCTGAAAAGAAGCAGCAGCAGAAGAAGGAAGACTGGGTTCATCTGAAGGAATAAAAGAAAACAGTGTCAGGAGGACACATAACGAACACCAGAAAGTATGAGCAAGCTAAAGAAAAGTTCAATAATACCCATCTCTATCTGACAAGAGATCGTAGAGGAGTCAGTGATGGAGAAGTTTGTAAAAGTTTAGAAGCTCGATAGACTGGTTCTCGTACGTCACGAACTCTCCTGGATAACCGTGTGGAATTTCAGATTTCAGCATTACGTTAGCAACACGTCTCCGATCTTATCCATAAGAGACGACGTTGGGCAGAACGGCAGAGCACGAGCCACACCTAATCGCTGTCTGAAGTTCAGTTCATTACCAGAGGAGGCTTATGGCCCCTGACTGGCTGGAATAAACTCGAACAGCTACACCGACCCCGTGAAGATCACTTAAAAACGTTAATAGTACATTTCTAAAACGTTGAGTAATCATTTTGTCCATTATATCCTCAATCTTACAGAACTATCTTTAGTTTCTGCTCCGTGGGAAATGCTTTTTCTACTAAAAAACAGGAATCACTGGTTTGGAAGAAGGAACCATGAGCTTCACATAATGACCGATATTAATACTGGAATCTTAAAACCTAAAGAATGATTTCTGAATTGATTTGTAATAGAAATGCCAACATGAACATTTCCGTCGATTGGCGAGTCAAAAAACCGAGTACATAAAAATGAAGCATAAGTTTGTGCTATATGTACTCTACAGGATGGATGGACGGACGGTTGTGAACGACAGGACTCCGAGGTTTGTTCGTCTTTGTATAAATGTGTATATGAACATTTTTAACCTCACAATGAGAAATACTGCACAATAAATTCAAGAGATTTTCTATTAACATAGCGTTCGAGT
Organism: Tachysurus fulvidraco; assembly: GCF_022655615.1. Classification (NCBI taxonomy): domain Eukaryota; kingdom Metazoa; phylum Chordata; class Actinopteri; order Siluriformes; family Bagridae; genus Tachysurus; species Tachysurus fulvidraco. Next base: position 26,766,015 of record NC_062524.1, read on the forward strand.
ATTCAAGTTTTAATCCAAGGTTTCACACGGTACGGTTTTCTGTCTAACGCAGTTGGCGTCGCAAAACCTCAACAAAGTTCTCACACTGAAACATTTTTTATTAAAACTCTACACAGGATGACGGAAAACTTACTGATGATGATGATGGCAAAGCAAAAAAAAAAAAAAAAAAAAAATCTTACTACCTCAATCTCGCTTGTGTTGCTCATCAGTTTCCGAACCGATTTCTGGATGACGTTGATTAATGACTTATGGAGAATGTAGTCATTTTATTAACGGTTATAAGAAGAGGACCTTTGTTCAAACAATTTAACAAAGAAATGATGTTACATGTACATCACAAGGACTGTTATTGAATTTCTGCTGAAATCGTACAGTGTAAACATAAACCAGGACCTATGGGTTATTCTTTGCGTTTACTATGTACTGTTTAATAACACATTTTAAATACATGTAATAAGCTTCACTTTGGGCCCCGAAGACTTCCATAACCCCGGTTGGCTCTAGACAAAACTGTTTTGAAAAGATTAAAGATCAACCACGTTTGTCAAGGCCTGCTCAGACGAGGAACAAACGAACGAAACTCGTGGAACTTTTGAAACTGGGTGGCGGGGGAACGGACACACCCAGAGCTTTGCTTTTTACACCATTGAGATACTGAAATGAACACCATCGGCTGTAAGGACCACTCCGTCTATATATAGGCCGTGTTTCAAATCTACCCCCCCTTCCCTCCCTCCCTTCCCCTTTTAGATCCATTTGGTAAAAGGGTGTGGTCCAAGGAATCCAGCCAAAATTTACACGTCGAGCGAAATCCTAAAATTCAGAGACTGTGCACTTGCTGAAAACGTGCAGCATCATCAGATCTTTCGCTCGACACCAAGGATACGAGAGTACACGGCTTTTATTATCAGAGTCCGGCACGAGCGAAAGGCTTTCAGGAAAGGAAAAGCGATGCATTGTTTTAATAACAAGGCCGTTACGGACTAGACGAATGATTTATTATTTAATTACGGGACAATGTAATGGGCACAAATCACTAAGACTAATATTCCTCCTGGCCTTCAAGAATACGGTCATGAAGTGGTGAATAACAGGTCTTTATATTATATATTTACACTCATCAACCCCACCCTGTATTTAAAAGTCTCCCCAGCAGAAATAAGGCTTTAAAATGTCATTATTTTACAGGAAAATCTTTAAAAACTGACATGAATATCAGCCTTAAATGATTTTGCACTTATTTATTCATCTTTTCTGAAGCTTGTGGTTAATAATAATAATAATAATAATAATAATAATAATAATAATAGTAATAAAACAATACACAAATAAATAAAATAGAGAAGATATTTATTTTTAAACATAAATATCAGCCCTGTTGTGTATTTTAATGCCCTGAAACCATGGAAACTGAGGGCAGGTTTGGCTCCTATTGTTTGACTAAATCTACACACCCCACTAGCATGAATTAGCATGAACAAGATTAAACAAATAGCTTCAATTTTAAAGTTAAATCTAATTTTAAGCATCGCCACAAACGAGACTAAGATTTCACGGTGTATTATTAGTTATATATGATTTATAATAAAGCTTGCATTTTGCCCCGGATCACGTTTGCTAGCCAGAGAGCTAAGCTACGTCTGTGTCATCCATGCTAGCCCCTGAACCGAATCGGTGTCATTTGTCAATTTTACAGAAATAATCTCCGTTAGAATGAACTACAGTCTCCTGGGAAGGCGTTATAACACGTATAAGACGTGTCTGAAAGTGGATATTTAAGCCAGCGAGGTGTCTAGCAAAAATATTACAATTCCCGAGATTTCATGATCTGCTGTAAAATGATTCTTATTATGATTCTTTTTCATACGTACAACATTTTATGCTACAGGAACCAACTTTGATCCTAAATGTCATTTTGTTAAATCGATTTAAAAATCAAAATAAAAAATAAAGACACTCACGGGCTGATGGAGACGCAGGGGATGCGGGAGTCGACTCGGAGTCGGCTCCGAAGCTTTCCTCCAACAGGGTCCTCCTTTCGGGCTCTTTTTTCTCCTCCACGACTGAACTTACAGCTTTCTCTGGCTCAACAGGAGCTGAAAAGGCTTCCACTTTCACACTTGAATTAAAACCAAAGTCCTCCTCTTGTGTTTCGTGGTCTGATTCGAAGAAAAGCTCTTCTTGAGGCTTGGTTCTCAGCTCCTGGAGCTCTTCTGATCTAAAAGCATTGTGAAGCTCTGCAGCAGATGAAACCACAGGTTCTTGGTCTCCTGTATCCTCCATCTGAGTGCTGTCAGGTTCCTCAGGGCTTTCACACTCAACAGGGTTCGAAACCAGACCAACAGATTTCTCCAGACATTCTTTGTTCTCCTTCTCAGTCTCCTCCTGTCTGCTCACTTCTCCAGCAGCTTCCACAGGAGCTTCTCTGACATTCTGGACATCCTGTTTTACACCAAACAAACCTTCATCCTGGAACAGTTCCTTATCTGTGGTCGCACTCCAAGCTGACTCAGTCCAAGGCTTCATCTTGTCTTCTTCCACTTCATTTGGAGTTGTTGAGGAAACTTGTTCTGTGTCTGCCATCTTGAAAACCTGACTTTATTTATCTTTATAAATAACTATATATATATCTATTTATTTTTTAACAAGCTTTTTATCCCCCCCTCTCTCACCTCCTGTGGTTTATTCTACAAACCTTCACCGTGTTTTTGTTTTGCTTTCTTTCTTCTTCCAGATTAAAAAGTGATGACCACCTTCACAGAGGAGCAGCAGCACACTAGCTCAAGCCGAAGCACTCTGCTACTGCACAATATTACAATAAGCGTCGATGAATGACACATGATTCAGCCAATGACAAAGCGGAATAAGGAACCTCCCCTCCCAAGCACCGCCCACACGTCGCTAAAGACCACGCCCCTCACCCACGCCTATTCCAGCTCATAGCAATATGTTACGAGAATCTCTGTGTTCTCTCTCTGAAGTCTACGAGTGTGTGATATTATTATTATTGCCTAAAAATATCTAAATGTAAGTTTTATAGAATTTTGTATGAAATTGTTTCCTGTTTGCTTGGGTGGATGGATGGGTGGATGGATGGATGAATGGATGGATGGATAGTTTGTGGACACCTGACCGTAGCACATATTTTCCAGATATTAAGCTCTGCTCTTCTTTTCTTTGAACGTTTTCCAGGGTGGATTCGTGTTCATTCAGCCACAAGAACATCAGTGAGCTCAGACACTGATGTTGAGATCTTCAGGAGGCTCCAGTTACACAACATATTTTCATAAAGCTCATATAGATCCTCTTAGTTCCAGTGGAAGGAACTTTATAGGGGTGTGATGGTCAGGTGTCCAACAAATACCTTTAGCCATACAGTGTAGTTAACTTTGTCGTAGCAAAATAAGCCACATCAAATGACAAGAACAAGGATCCTAATGTGTATAAGATGAGTTGTTTAATAAGTATTTAAATAGAATAAATAAAGTCAGAAGTTTTGATGGCTCACAAACTAAGCAGATAAAAAAAAGTGCAACAGAGGTGTAGATAGATAGATCAAAAATAATGTTCCTCATGGAGATGGAGATCCTCCACATGTTTTATCAAGGCTTTGTTTTGGATGATGTTTGATGACAGAGAAGAAGCAGCTCCACTAATTCCATGTGATATCGTTTTATCGTCCTGATACTTTTGAGAGTCACGAACAGCTGGAACCAAATTTCTTGTGTGTGTCAACACACATGGCCAATAAACTTGATTCTGATTCTGATTCTGATTCTGATGCATTACGCATCGCAGAGTAGCACGACGCAATATGTCCATTTTTGTAGTGCCGTCCACCAAGATCTCCAGTGCTAGTCTCCTCTCAAACACTGTTGGTGGACTGGCTAAGTGAACGGTTCCCGGGTGTGATCCATGAACATAAAACAGAATAAATCCTGTACCAATCTACTTCAAGAGATTTTTCCATTAGGCTGCTTTTTGGGCTCATTCGTGTAGATCTTTCATTCATTCATTCATTTTCTACCGCTTTATCCGAACTTCTCGGGTCACGGGGAGCCTGTGACTATCTCAAGCGTCATCGGGCATCAAGGCAGGATACACCCTGGACGGAGTGCCAACCCATCGCAGGGCACACACACACTCTCATTCACTCACACACTACGGATAATTTTCCAGAGATGCCAATCAACCTACCATGCATGTCTTTGGACCGGGGGAGGAAACCGGAGTACCCGGAGGAAACCCCAGAGGCACGGGGAGAACATGCAAACTCCACACACACAAGGCGGAGGCGGGAATCGAAACCCCAACCCTGGAGGTGTGAGGCGAACATGCTAACTACTAAGCCACCGTGTCCCCCCCATGTAGATCTTAATGACCTTAAATGTAAGACGAAGTTCAATCTGAAACGTGCAGTAATATGACATAACATTTTAAACAGATCACTTAATAATTATTAAAATACTTTGAATAAAGGAATGAAAGCTTGTTTACTGTCTTTAAGCCTCTAAGCTAACGGAGTGATGTAACTTGCGGCAAAGTTCAGATTGCAAAATGCAAAAGAGAAGATATTCACATACTAGTCATTGTTACATGACTAAAAATACTGTCTGTAGCTTTGCCACGTGAGCTCGGTGTGCTTAAACCTGCCCTCTGACACGCTCGGGTCGTGTATCGATCTTCTGGTGTTCTGAGAGGAATCAATATTCATACACAAGCTGTAACTAAAGTGAATTAAACACTAAATGCACTTTCTGAGACGTCAAGCCGGCGGACGTTATCGGGAATTAGTAACGTTATCCTTCCTTGCATGTTCCTCCTGCACTGCGTTGCATTGCAATTCGTTACTCTGTGTTAGTGATGCGCCTAGACGTCTTATTTTATTCTGGCTTCACATGTTCTTGGATTACTGCAATACAGTTGATGGATGTAGGTTTATTCGCTTAGAGATTCGTGCTGCGAAGTAGCATTTTGGCTGGAAGAAAGATTTTGAAAGACACATTCGATAGGATAAAGTTTGCGGTTAATGATAGATAAAGAAAGAAAGAAAGAAAGAAAGAAAGAAAGAAAGAAAGAAAGAAAGAAAGAAAGAAAGAACCATAATCATCTGTTATTAAATTTAATCGATTAAAATGATAAATTTGTATAATTAAATTTTTTTTATTTCAAATTATATTTTTGAAACACATGCTTTAAAAAGAAAAAAGTTATTTATATATTTATTTATCTGCTTTGGGGCAGCCATCAGACCCTGGTGAGTGAAATGGAGTGAGTTTATGGTGTAACCAGCACCAAACTGCATTATTTAGGCTTTTTTTTTACTCCTGGCTGTATTAGTTTTCTAAAGCAGAGAGAGAGAGAGAGAGAGAGAGAGAGAGAGAGAGAGAGAGAGAGAGAGAGAGAGAGAGAGAGAGAGTGTGTGAGAGAGTGTGTGTGTGAGAGAGGGAGTGTGTGTGTGTGTGTGTGTGAGAGAGAGAGAGAGAGAGAGAGAGAGAGAGAGAGAGAGAGAGAACAAGAGAAAGGGTTAAAGAGGCAGAGAGAGTGATAAAGAGAAAAAGCAAGGAAAAGCAAGAGAAATAGAGAAGAAGGGAGAGAGAGAGAGAAAGGAATAAGAAAAAGAGAGAGATTAGAGAAAACCAGAGAGAGAAAGAGAGAGAGAGAGAGAGAGAGAGAGAGAGAGAGAGAGGCAGGCAGAGAGAATGAAAGAGTAAGAAAGAAAAAGCAAGTGGGGGGAGGGAGCTTGGATCAGCTCTTTACTCAGATTCATTCATTCAGTCATTCAGTCACTCACTCAGCCAGTCACAAATTCATTCATTCATTCATTCATTCATTCATTCATTCATTCATTCAGTCAGTCAGTCACTTGTTCATTCACTGAATCAATCATTCACTCATTCACTCAGGACATATTTGAGTTCGGTGACTGAAGGTTACTTTGTAAAAGCCACCTGTTTTGTATCATGCAAATCATCATAAAATTTATTCCTGTAATTCTTTAATCCCACTAAAGACCCAACTCGCCATATTTAACAGTCTGTGTGACTCTCACACCTTTATTCCACAGTTCACATGCCAAACTCTCCCCAAACATCCACGGCTATCTCAGGAGCGAGGCCTTGCTCTGAGAGAGGGATAGGATAAGAGTCCTAAAAAAGAAGCTCCTGCGTCGTCTCAAAGCGTTTGGGCGTCTCGATTACGGAGTGACGGCTCTGACGGGGCTCTCAAGGGGGTTCAGAGATATGTGAGTCACATACGGAAGCAGTTCCTGTTGCATAAGAAGCATCAAGCTAGCGATCTATAAATCTGTACAACACACAGACCATACAGATCACTCTTTAAGCAGTTAAAACCTTATAAAATTCCGTTAAAATGTAGCTAACAAAAAAACAACATGTAGATAACCTATTTCATCCGGTTTTGTTTGCTAGCTAGTAATCTACTGTACTTTTTAATCAATTTTAGTAGCTAAGTTTACAAGGTGACCAGCATTTTAATGCTAACTAACATTATAACTACACTAGGTAATTAAAACCATTGGGAAGCTTGCTAGCAGATTAGCTAACATTAGAAGAGCGTTCTAGCTAACCTTATTTTTTTACTAAACTAGCCAAATCCCTCAGTATTTAAACATTTAATAGCTACTGTAAACTGATTTAATTAGCTAACTGTAGCTAGGTGTACTAGCAGGATAGCTAAGATTAGAGTAACACAGTAGCTAAGCTGATGTTCATAAATATCAGTAGTGTGTTTAAAACCTGCAGTTAATTTGCTAACAAGTAATCTGATGGCTTTTATTATTTAGCGTTAAATAAGTAATTTTCACACTTAACCATTACGATACGAACTAACATTACGCTAACTATTCTTTTAGTCTGTATAATTAAAACTAAACTTAAAACTATAATTGTAAACATTTAGGCTAAAGTTTCGTATCATCAGTTCGTACGATCTACACACGGAAGTGTATTAACGATGCTGAAACTCCAGTAAACCCTATTTACTTCTCATCCACCGTATGGTGAGAGAACATCAATCTATCATGTCATTCGTGATATTTTTAAAAAACGTTACGTGACAGCTGGCTGTTTGACAGAACTCTAGACCACTGTAGATGCCAAGGAAGCTCGGACATGTCGGACCCAAGAGCTTCCTCCCTCAGTGAGCAGCTGGAAAAGTGAAAGCAGGGATAGAAATAACCACGTGTAGCGCTAGTCATCTCTCCGCTTAGGGGATTTTAGGGGGACAAAAGGGCAACAGAATAATTCATGAAGCATGACTAAGTATTTTTTGATTTAAGAGGGTGAGCAGTCATGATGGAACGCTAGTTGTTGGCTCAGCTGCTCTCTTGTTCTCGTGCTGCCTTGTTTATGCAATAATCATCACGCACTTCAAATAAGGTTGGTGTAGTGGGTGGATTAAAGCTGCTTCAGATCAGAAGTTTCTACTGGAAAATCTGCTGTTTTGTTTTAAACAAAATAAAATTGGCGTTAATTTAAAGTACAATTGATATCAGATTCATCCGTTTAGATGGATGCTAGAATGTACAGTATATGTCCCGCCCCCACAGGAAGGGCGTGTCTTCGTACCTTATTCTCTTTTTTTACAACTGTTATTTGGAAAAGTGTTGAGTTTGGTGGTTTTATGTATAGAACAGGGATGGTTATATATAACGGGGTCTTGTTTAACTTGGAATTGTTTAATGTTGACTAATGTCTCATGGTGATGACCTCATCACTGTCTGTCGCCGTTGGCGACAAAGACAGTCGACCTCGGCTCAATGGTGTT
>NC_062524.1:26781305-26808805 GCF_022655615.1 Tachysurus fulvidraco
AAGCTGCTCCAGTCAGGCCTCGTTTGCACATGCTCAGTGCGGCTTTTCCGCGCACGCCGCAAGCCGAGTAAACGATCTGAGCCAAAGCCAAACAAGTGTCCACTACACGTGGGTCATCATGTGTATGGCTACAGATCAGATCACCTAATTCCTCGGTGTATGTAAGCCTGTGGATGTAACATGACGAGAGATCAACTTCTCGCCCCAAATAGAACGATCATTTCCTCCAGGGTTGAACAGAAACCTAAAAAAAACCCTTTGTGATTTTCTCCTCAATCACATTATGTCCAAGAATAAGAGATTAAATTTTTCTTGTCACCTGCGTTGAGACACCGCAAACGTCAGCAGCTCGACGTCGCCGTGCTTCAGGGCACATCGGACCCCCTCCAGCGACAACTTTTCCGGCAGCGGTTTCCCAGCCGGCGCCGAAACCATCAAAAGCCGGAAGAAGAGCAGCACAGGATGAACCGCTTCCTTGTACACCGAGATAGCTTCGGGAAAAACGAGACGAATCGCTGAGCCACATTTCCACGGTGCTGCAGGAGAACGTGACGGAACGTACCTTTGAATTTCTCCAGGACGTCGATGTTTCTCAGCAATCCGTGAGGCGACGTCGCGGCGTGAAAGGCGGCCGTCTCGTAGTCGCCGGATTCAAACAGCTTGACGAACCTGTGGATGATGGAAACCAAGCAGCTGATTAAAGCTCTATGTAATGTAACCGTCTCGTTTGGATTCAGGCTCATGAAGGTACCATTGACAGATTGAACACTACTATCCATGACAAAATATGAAAGCTAAGAACTTCAATCAGGAGGACATGTGGCTTGATCCTGGTTACGGAGACAAAGAAACCCGAGACATTTGAAGGAGTCTCCGGTGTCAGAGCTTTGTGTCGAACAAAGTGATCGCGAAGTTATGACAGTTTAAAGCCGCTATAAGTTAAGCGATGACAGGAACTTGTTTTTCGTAACTACAAATGGATAAAAAGTACGACATGCCATTCTTAAATAAATAAAACGTCTTGTATTGACCGTTAGCAAACCGGTGTGACCGTAAGAGCAATTTGGTTTGGGTTGTGAGTCTAAACCAGCACTACACCGTTGATGAAAAGATGTTTACCTGAAGCTAAACATATTGTAGCTAAACATATTGTCAACAGATGATTCAAGAAATCTTGCCGAACCTCTCGACGTAATCCGCCAGACGTTTGGATTCTTTGATTTTACCAGGATCGTCGTGTTCTGAACTGCCACTCTGGAAGCCGACGTGCTCGTCTTCAGATACTATAAACGAAAGAAGACACTGAGAAACGGACAGACTCGAGAAGAGCGGCGTGTCTGCTGTTGTCTGTTACGAACCTTTAATTTCTGACACATGCTTCAGTTCAGAGGAGAGGAGCTCGAGGACAGGATTGTGGCTTCCTGATTTTTCCCAACGGCTAATGGTTTCCTTCAGGTACGTCAACTGTTTATACCTGGTGGAAAAGATCAGATGATCGTACATTAGTGTAAATCAGTGGACTCTGTACGTTCTCAATGTAATCAAGACTACATTCATGAACTAATTTTGTTCTGAAGCTCTAGAGCTCCTGGATAGTTCAAGTATAGTTGTACTTGGAACTTCTTCCTATAGGAAAACTCTCCGTTGACACCTTTAATTGTTCCCCACCAGAAGAATAGATAGAAAATTCCATTAAAGTGTTTAGTAGTGTTCTTACCTGAGCAGCAGTTTGTTGTTCTCTACAGAAAGTTCATCCCTTTGGTTCAATATGGCCTTAATTTTCCCCTCCAGTTCATTTTGGACCTGCACTGGAACATACTGGCTCTGTTTCTTACTCAACAGTTCATTTCTCTTCTCCTCCAAATGCTCCAGATGTTTATCCAAGAATTCTGGATTGAACAAGTCACTTAGAGTAAGACCTGCAGATGGAGAAACATCAGGAATAGTTTAAAGCCGAATCACGTTTCCGGAGACGTTTTAAGTGAAAGACGTGTGACGGTGTTGAAGTACCTGGTATAGGACCAACGGGAGCTGGGAGCTGTAATGTTTCCTGTTGTTGGGAAACTTCTTGTTTATTTTTGGACTCTTGAAATCTTTTCGTCTCTGAATGTAAATCCGCAGTGTTTCGCTGAATGGCTGCAATCCTGAATAAATAACAATCAGGTGTGCTGTATATTTGTTTTTTATTCCCATTCCCAGATACTTCTACCTGCTCCTGAAGGAATTCTGACTAATCCATCTTATTCCCAAAGTTATCCAAAGTAATCCCACTCATTCCTAAAGGAATTCTATATGATCCCGCCTGAATCTTAATGAATTCTAACCGATCCGGTATCGTCCTGATGAAATCGAGCAATTCTGTCTTTAAAACTAAGTCAAAATAGACGAATAACAACCCTGCAGTTTCCTAAAGGAATTCTAACCGTGTGGAAGCTAAGGTGTTGGGCTACTGATCGGAAGGTAGCTAAGGTGTTGGGCTACTGATCCTAAACTCTGGAGGATTTCTGACCAATTCCAATCTCTACTAAGGGAATTCTTAGCAACCCCACCTGCCCCTTTAGGAATTCTGATCAATCCATTCTGCTCCGCGATCAAATCGGAACTACACTGTACATCCGCTCCCAAAACAGTGATTCTGATTGATCCCATCCAATCCCACCTGGATCTCTGAATTCTGTTTGCTTCCAAATACAGTTATGACTAACGACTACAATGGACGACTACAATGGGGGAAAAAAACGTGGGTACAATCTGCGGGTCACGGGAGTGGGAGGGAATGGGAGTCATTCTTCTGGGATTGGGACAGGATGGGGTTTTTTTCCCCCAGTATTTTTTTTTTGCGGGATTGGGATGGGATGGGAATTTTTCTCTGGGAGTGGGACGGGAGAGGTTTGAAAATCCACTCCCGTGTCACCCTCTAATGCACACCTCTTTCTCTGTCTCCCACCTAAATCACTTGAAGACGTTTTACCTCTCCTGCAGTTGGTCAGCTCTCCTCTGATAGTACATGAAGGATGTGGGTTGAGCCAGCATGGCCTTCAGTTTTCCATGAGCAAGCTGAGCCTGATGCTGATCATACTTCACTGAAGCAATAAAGTCATCATATTCTTTCTTGATGGCTGTGAGAATCGGTTTGTAAGCCGTCGCATAATCGATAATCTGACAAGAGGACATCAAGATAATCACAGAATGTAGGCTAGAAATGTTGTCGGTGTTCTCGTCGAAGCTTTGCATCTCAAAAAAATGGCTTTTTATGAGAAGGAATATAATTTAAGAGCCAAGTAAAAGTGTTTAAAACCACATTAGAAGTGGATGGAAATAAGAAGCAAAATGATAAGATAGAAATCAGATTTTTTTTTTCTTTTCTTTTTATAATTCCTGCTAATGATTAAATAGCAGATATTTGGAGCAAAAATATGGAATGATACGAAACTAAATATATAAATAGAAATTGTAGAAAAGTAAAAACGAGAATTTCCCTTGCTAGAAATCACGTAATGCTCAAAATCACTTAATCGTTTATCAGAAAATCTGATGATATTCGATGTTTAGAATTAATATTGACGTATTTAAATGTACCTTATGGAAAGCTGTGCTGTAAACGGTATATCTCTGTTCATCAGGTCCTTCATCAGGACAACATAACTGCTCTTTTTCACTCTTTATAAACTCTTTCAGTGATTTCATAAAACTCCTGTCACTGGTGGATTCACACAGTGGAGCGTCTTGTGCATTAAAATCCATCAGTTCTTCTGTTCTTCTGATCCTATACACTTATAAAGGTAGCAGTACGTAATCGGTACAAGGTTACTATGGTAACATTGTCTTGTTGCTGTGGAAACGACCGGGTTTATGGGTAGTGTAGTTTTTACTTCCTTTTATACCGAATGTGTCGTATGACTTCAGAATTTAGAGTCGACTCCGATTTTGATTCAGTTGTTAAAAAGGGAATCGATAGAGCCGGTTCCAGGAGTCGAATTCACAAATTACAAAATTTGAACTTGTTTAAAATATCTATAAAAGCATTTATACGTTTTTATTAACTTTATTTGCTCCAGTTTCTGCGTTATTGCTCAGGTATTTAGTTAAATTCTTATAGTTATAGTTAGTTATATATATATATAGTCCACGGCTTCGGAGAATCGATTCGTTTTGTGAACGACTCACCGACCTATTTACAGTTTATACGACATAAACATTCACCTATAGTATTTTGAACTGATCGCGGTTAAAAAGCCTTAACGTTAAACATTTACAGATCATTTGTAAATCCAGGTTATTTTTTTTATTTTTGAGTAGGCATCGTGACGGACTCCTCGCCCCTGCAACGCAAAGTTAGAAAACCCCGTAGCGCGCTCCGAAAGCCCTCTTCTCATGATCCGCCATTAGCGACTGGCTTGTGGTGAGTTAAGCTCCGGCTTTGGATTAAAATAAACAAGTTAAAATGTCCACAGATTCATACAGAGATTGATTCCTGATACTTAGGAGACGTGTTTGCGTGTTTTGTGTGCAGGTGGATTAAACGGCGAAATGCAGATTTTCGTGAAAACCCTAACGGGGAAGACTATAACCCTTGAGGTGAGCATTAGCTTAGCGTGTGAGCCACATTTCAGCTCCATTACCTCATTAATTTCTTGTTTTAAAACCACAACACGGATATTTACCTCACGTTTAACGTTTAAAACGTTTGTCATCAAGCACAAGTTAACCCGATCCTTAAACTCGTGCTAAACCAGCTAGTTTGTGTCGCACGTGCACACAGCTTGACTGGCATAACTAGTCTTCATGCTAACCGACGACTAGTTTACACTTAAACTAGTTATCGGTCTATTTTAACATAACTGGAGATGTTGTTTTACTTCAGAACACTACAGACTTAACATTCAGGATGTGTTTATATACTGATCTATTAGAGATGTTGCTTTTCTTTACATAAACATTGTGGTTTTTTTTTAAACTCCAGGTTGAACCTTCAGATACTATCGAAAATGTCAAGGCTAAAATCCAGGACAAAGAAGGTAACCAGGTCCAAATGCTGGATGATATGATAGTCTTGTATTTGTGTGTTTAACTTAAACTTCTAGTCTTTAAACCCACCTTTTTAACTTCACACTGAGTTTCCCTATAATGATTTATCTGTTTAAATCCAGGGATCCCTCCTGACCAGCAGAGGCTGATCTTCGCCGGGAAGCAGCTGGAGGATGGACGAACTCTGTCTGACTACAACATCCAGAAGGTGAGCATCATTTTCAGGGTGCTGTAGAAGCCTCGTGCCTTTTACGTTAGTGTTTCCTTTCCTCTGGTGTCTCTCTCTCTCTCTCTCTCACACACACACACACACACACACACACACGGTAGCTCAGGTAGGACTGTGTCTTGAGAGAAGAAGGGAAGGGTGAATTATATAGGACTAGGACTTCTTTAAAATGTAAGCCAGTATCAGGAACATCGTTTGTTTACTTTTATGATGGACGCCTTTAACCAGAGCGGCTTCTTTTCCCCCCGGAATTCAAGGGCGGTGCACAGTCGCGGCCGGCCCGAGACTCGAACCCACAACCTTAGGGTTAGGAGTCAACCTCTCTAACCATTAGGCCACGACTTCCCTGTTTAGTTCGTTTTATTTCGTATTCTAATCGGTTTTCTTCCTGTATCCTCTGTGTATTAAGGCAGATCTGGATTTACAGGTAATTTAAGTATCTGGTCAGGAGTTTCTTGTTCATGTTGCCTTTACAAAACCTAAATGTCATTACATGTGGATTAGCATTTAGTTATTTATTTATTGATTTGTCCTCTCCCACACTCCATGTATGTAGGTATTAAAGGGAGTGCGAACATTCAACTGACAAAACAACGCACAAAAATCCTAATCCTAATTAAATGATATAAATATAAAAACCTTAACCCATTACCCAAAAATCTCTGACTAAATTGACTATTAAATCGAATCACACCGCTGTCCAGACAGCTTTAAAAAATGTCACTATTTTAAATGAGCATTATTTAAGATGGTAGAATGAAACACCTGATGTTTCTGTTTCAGGAGTCCACCTTGCACCTGGTGCTGAGGCTGCGTGGTGGTGCTAAGAAGAGGAAGAAGAAGTCTTACACCACCCCCAAGAAGAACAAGCATAAGAGGAAGAAGGTTAAGCTCGCTGTGCTCAAGTACTACAAGGTGAGAAACATGAACGTACCGGTTGGATGTTAGATGACTTTACCAAAAAAAAAACCCCCAAAAGTCTAAGCTGACGATTTCTCGTGTTAGGTGGACGAGAACGGGAAGATCCATCGTCTGCGTCGTGAGTGTCCAGCTGACGAGTGCGGTGCCGGCGTTTTCATGGCCAGCCACTTCGACAGGCACTACTGCGGCAAGTGCTGTCTCACCTACTGCTTCAACAAGCCGGAGGACAAGTGAACGGATGTACAGTAGCCAATAAAAAATTTTCCACCACCCAATCACAATGCTCTGGTTTTTTTCATTTTCACTTGCTTTCCTGTTGTCATGATGCTGGTGCTGGTCTCATGGTGGATTTACTTCATTTTAGGAGGAAGACGGTGCAGAATTGTGTTTTTAATTGTTTTCTTAATTACTTAACGCTGGTGTCACTGCAAACAAATACACAATCTTATTCAATGAAATGTTAGGAATTGTTAGATAATGTAATGTTTTAAAAACAAACCTGTAAAACTACACGAGTACAGAAATGCGGGTGGAGTTTCACTGGTGCAGTACATAAAACAAGAAATATTTATTACATTACTTAAACCTCAGCAAAAGAGGTCTAGCTCTATATATGATGCCAAGGTGTGCTGAAGCTGTGGATGAGGTTCAGGGAGTTTAATCTGTTAAAGAAATTCAGTTCAGTGTTTTAATTCTATATTACATTTGTGAGAAAATCAAAATGACTTTCTCTTAATTCAAATAGTTTTTAATGTGTGTACATAATCTGTACTGAGCAATATTTAGGGAGGAAACTGGTTAAAGCTTGGAATCGATTCCAAAATGAAACGATTCGGAGTTGAAATTGATTCTGAAGAAAATTGTTTTAAAAGGTAAATATAACATGAATTCATTCTAAAAAATATTTTTCACCAGTAGGCCAAAGGAAACGTGACAAAAACCCTGTTTTTGTTGATTAATTTTGGTGTAACAGCAGATTGTGTTTTAATGCCTCCTAGTGGTCAAAACGCTCATCTTCAGCTCCAATGTCGCTCCTATAACGGTATTATAACGGTATTAGGAGAGACCTAACATTTAAGGGGATACAACGGGAACCGAATTAATGCATGTTGGAAACGTTTAACCAAAAGGAAAAAAAAATAGATCGTACTGATTAAAGAAGATTAAATAATTTTCTTTCAGTGTTGGTTTGAGAATCGGTTCCCTGACTCTGATTCGGAGTCGATTCCGGGATTTGGGGAATCGAACTCACCTCTGTCTTGTTTTCATGGCTCTTTTCCCGGCAGAGATAGTTTACGTTTGATTCCAGCTTTCCGTGTCGGTGTGTTTTCCTACATCAGGGTGTGAAGGATCCAGGAACATTAATTCTAATCCATGCCATTGTGTGTTTTGTGTTTTTTTTATCTTATTGATGGAAACATTGGTGAGTATTTACATAAAGTCTGCTTTAGGGCTTGTAAAACTTCACTTGGAACAGATTTAGAATTTTTTTTGCCCCGTTTTCATTTACAGAAGGGATTAAACTTGCTGTTTGCGAGTTAAACAAGCGAATAATAATGTTTTGTTTAATCCAAACAAACAAAAAACGGAGCGCTAGCGTTAATGCAGGCGTAGGTGTTGTGACGTCACACTACTTTTCTTGTGCGTTAACGTTAAAAGCAGATTTCGACTAAGTTTTTATAGCCATGAAACCTTCTCGAGAAGAACTCAAACAAAATAATTCGTCACTAATCAAATCCACTAGCTTGTTTTTTTTGTTTTTTTTTTGTATCTTTGTTACAGCTGATGCAGAATCTCACATGATGTAGTCCAGCTTGGGTTGCCAGATCCTCTAGTTTTATATTTATTCTTATTTTAAAAAAAATCAATACTAAAGTTTAAATTTTGTGATATTTTCTCGTATGAATGCATTGAAACAGTGTGATACATATATTGTGTTAAAAAATACTCTGTCGTGCACTTTTAGGAAAATAATCAAAGTGATGATGAAGCAGAGGTACTGATACCACCCCAAGTGTTTAATTCCTCTTATACTACAGCTGTTTTTTTGTTGTTGTTGTTTTTTTTTAAACTGTATTAATCTAAGCGTGGCATGCTGTACATTTTATCCTATAATGGTTACATATATTATTGTATCATACTTATAGCAGCTGAAATTCGTCATTCTCGTATGTGAGTGAAAATGGAGTTTTCCATGCTTCTACTAAAGGAATGGATCAATATCACTCGCTGCAGTCTAACCAGATCTGTTTTGGAGCTCATCCCGGCGTGTGTGTGTGTGTGTGTGTGTGTGTGTATAAAACTGGTGATTACTCTGGGCTTGATCTGGATGCACAGAGGATAGTTTCAGAGTTCGTGCATGACATCAGAGAACAAAGTTATATTCCGTACCCTGCCATTATCTGGATGCAGATCCACCCCATGCATCTCTTTAACTCCTTATTTGAAGTCATGCTCATTGTAGCTTGAGACACAGATAGTTATTATGTTCAATTCTGCTTTTCGATTTAAAGAGATTATATTAGAGTTTTTGCTTGACTAGAATAGAACAAGATTGGCACCGTGGACGTGTAATAATCTCTTAGTGTCTGATACACAGATACATCGATAAGAATAGCACAATCGGTCACAGTAAAACAGCCTGTGTTGTGCTGTTTAAAGGAAAAATCAACAATCCAAAAATTTATAACATTATTTTCCTATAAAAGTATGAATAAGATAAATAATAATAATAAATAATAATAAATTTCTTTTACAGCATAGCGGTTTGTCAAAACTAGTTTAAAAATAAGAAATCTGACTGTTTTACCATTTCTAGCTACATTTAATGCTGTGGAACGTCCATAAAATAAGTGTTTTCACTTGCATTACGGCAGCTATGAACCGCAACCTGCCCTGAAGACTCCTTCCTTGTACTAAGTCTTACAGTGGAATCTCCTTAAAGAAAATGTCACCGTGTTACCAATAGCCTTTTTTAAATCACAGTTTTCGTTTTCGTTATCGACTACAATATTATATTTATTCAGTAAAATATACAAGCTGTCGGATGATTTTTGTGCATGCTATCATAACATTTTACGTGATACGTGACGTGACATACGGCTAAGTACGGTGACCCATACTCAGAATTCGTTCTCTGCATTTAACCCATCCAAAGTAACCCACACACTCGGAGCAGTGGGCAGCCATTTATGCTGCGGCACCCGGGGAGCAGTTGGGGGGTTCGGTGCCTTGCTCAAGGGCACCTCAGTCGTGGTATTGCCGGCCCGAGACTCGAACCCACAACCTTAGGGTTAGGAGTCAAACTCTCTAACCATTAGGCCACGACTTCCCGTTTATTGTATGGAAATTAAGGTCTCTCAAAACCCTTAACCAAATGCTTTAACCTTTCCTGAAACAATGACTAAGATCGACTTGGACTTTCTTACTTATCGTCTAGTTGCTTAATATGTAATGAACGTCATCAGGTCTTTAGATGGCATCTTAGATTCTGTTGGAACAAAAGTTTGTTCAGATCACAGTCAGTGAGTCAAATGACTTCCACAAACTTGCGCGATTCAGCGAGTAATTCTTCCCTGAACGTCAAACGGTTAGCGCCGCCATGTGAGCTTCATGCACTGAAGAGGAAATTTTTTATGATGTAATTTAAAGTATTTTAAAGTAGTTTTAACATAATGGATTTGAAAATAAGACAATAAGACAATGACTGGTCAAGAAAAGAGCATGTGACATGATAAGTGACATCCACAGACTGAGATCAGTGTGTCCGGTGTGTAAAGCCATAAGATCACAGTGACTCTGTTTAGCACTTGGATTTGCTGGGAGTGTTGTGGGATGGTATTTCCTTCTTCTGTACCGAGCGTCCCATAGGAATGTTTGGAATGCGTCTCGGAGCCACCGACGATTCTGTAACCTCATTTCTCCGCCCACTCGCAGCGCTCCATGCCGCAGTGGCTTGCTGATGCGGCTCGTGTCAGCTTTATGTTTATAGCTTGCTTAGTTTTTTCCAGCAGAGAAGGAATGATCCAGCACTTCTTTTTTTTTTACGAGCTTTTCTGTCTCAAGGCAATGCGGCTAGCGGAGTATTTACAGACCTGTTTATTAAAATAACTGCAGTAGACAGTCAGACTACTGAATGTCATACGTTCATAGTCTAAATATGCTAATACAGCATTAATGATAGCATAATTCCTAGCATTAATATACACTTTAATCTCCATGTATACTATACATGCTCCAATCCAGACATACTTTCCAAGGATTACATTTTAGCAGCAACCAGACAATTTCTGTCTGGTATTTTGATGAATTATTATCGTCCACTACAGTGGAACAGATCTACAAAGAGATGTAAAGATCCAGACCTGCTTTATCCCTACACCATGAACATCTGATTCAGGCGGTTATATTTAACCATCTAAATCGCACGTGGAAGTCGAATCACGTGTTTCCGAGACAAACTCAGAGTGTGACACATTTCCCTTCTTTCCCTTCGCAGCTGTTACAATGAATGCTCAAATGATTTGTAACCCAGATGTTTCCACTCGGTTGTATTTAGGTCGAGCTGCAGCGAGGTAAGGAGCCAAAGACGCTGAGCGCTTGTTCCGTGTCGCTGAGTAATTAAATCTGCGGTCATGTGAGAAATCTGCAAATGGAAACTTGGCATATGACTTTAACCAGCTGCACATTTGGCACATGGTCAGTTTCTCATCCAGACACACGTGCCATTCTGTAATGTGTGTATACGCCAGGACCCTTTCCACTTATTCTACCTTCCCATGCTTAAGACGCTTAAGCGTTCACCCGTTTGTAAAGGCGGAGCTTCAACATCGGTAGTTTCTTTGTAGAGATGAATTCACATTACATGTTATAAAGCAGTTACACGTCCGGTGTTAAATTTGCACGTTACTATTATTAGCTTTATAATCTGTGAATATTTGTACTCTTGTTCTTATACAGATGACCCCCAATGGTGGGTTTGATTGAGGCACATACCAGGAAAAGGCAGAATAATTTCACACAAATTGACCAACACTATGTGCTCAACGAACCGTCCGGCTAACTGGGTGACATTCGAAGATGAAAGCACCCCCCTGGCCTCGCCGCAGAAAAGCCTGCAGTCTCCTCCATCAAATTCCGGGTCAATACCTCGACCAAATGGCCTGAAATTGGTGCTGCCTCCTTTGGGGATTTCAGCAAGAAGGTTATCCAGTCCATTGGAATCTCCTCAAATGCCCTTTAGCTTCAATGGGAGCTCATGTGTGCCCAGCAACACTCCAATGTGCACTCCAGTAAGGGAAACTCCAACCGGTCCATCTCCATTTAACTACGACTCTCTCAGACCACCGAGTGTCTTCAGGAGTTTCTCCAACACATCAACAAATCTCTCTTCTCCTGATAGACGTTTGTCTTCTGAGGCATCTACTTCCTTCCCATTGTTCCTAGACCAAGATCCAGGTCACGTTCACCTATTTTTGGGTGAAAACAAGCACAAGACAGATTCTGGAAGTTCCTCGTCAGACTCTGAGCCTGGCTCAAGCTTGCCTCGCTTCTTTATCCGAACCAAGGATGGTTACGAGCCACCGAGAGACCAACTTCAAAACTCCTACTCGTACATTTGCCATAAGCTAGAGCGGTTAAAGGCAAAGGAGGGCCAAGACCAAGAGAGCGAGGAAGGAGTTTTGGATATGAGCAAACTAAAGGATATCGATACAGGAAGAAGTCCTTCTTCCTTTGTTCCACAGGGACTGTTCCTCAGCCAGAGGAGGCATGGCTGGTCATTAATGCTGAGGATCCCTGAGAAAAAGAACCGTATGTCATCCCGCCAGTGGGGCCCTATATACTTACAGCTGCTCCCAGGAGCTGTTCTCCAAATGTATTATGAAAAAGGTTTGGAGAAACCTTTCAAAGAGTTCCAGCTGAGCTCCAGTTGCTATATTTCAGGCCCCAAACTGGAAAGCTATGGCGAGCCACGAAAAATCGTGACATTGAAGATCGAACACGTGTCGTACGTGGAACGAAAGCGCTACCACTCTAAACCTGAGGTAATACATGAAGCTGAAGTGGAGCAGCTGCTGAAGTTTGGCACAACGGAGTACAGAGACATGGAGGACTTGCTGGTGTCCCTTGAGGAGGAGCTGATGAGATTACCAGGTCCTCTCAAGCAACCGAAACATTACGACGAGCAAGAGCTGTCTTTGCAGATTGCAGACCATATCTGGATGCAAGTAGATAAGGATGGAGCCACGCTAGAATGTGCAGCCATCACACGGCTCCACTGCTTGGCCTTCATAAATGGTACAGCGGAATGTTTCCTGGCGTTGAACGACCTCGGGCTTCTGAACAAAGACTCTAATTATGGCTCTGAAGAGGATGAAGTGTGGATGGAGATTGCCGACTACCGCTTTCACAAGTCTGTGAGAGAGGCTGAATTCGAAGACACTAGGTTGATTAAGTTCTCACCACCGGATGCCTGCAGGGTGGAACTCGGGCGCTACAGGACAGTATCGCTGAACTGTAGAGACCTTCCTTTCTCAGTCAAGGCTACAGTCACTGTTCAAGGTGCCTACCTGGAGCTACAAGCCTTTCTCAATATGCAGTCCTCCTTCCCTTCACTTGGGGCACATTCTGAAACGCTTTGTGAAAACGTGCTAATCCAAGTTCCGCTACCTGGGGATTGGGTGAAAGTGCCTCGCACCATCTCGCTGCTCTGGCAGAAATCCATCAAGGCCCGCATGAACAGAAATGCCTGCCTGGGCTCAGTAAACGTCACAGATTCTCACCCGGTCATGCAGGTGACTGTCGGTACAGTCAAGTATGAGAACGTATACGGAGCCATTGTTTGGAGGATTGACAAACTTCCTGCTAAGAACATGGGTAAGTAAAGAACCAGCTTATGTACATTGAATATATCAAGCACAAGAACTCGTTACAGCTACTAGAAGGCCAGTATTAAATCAGTCAAGTCATCCCAAAATCCTGATGTCTCCAAACTCCACTGATTACTTTGATATTTTTCCCAAAATATCAGGCAAACATTACAGTATTAATGCAAGAACTAAACCTACACTAATCGGTATTTTCCTCATGAGATCGCTTTAGATACAGATTTCTGACACTGTAATAATTCTTCAAAGTGGTCAAGTAACCAAAATAGCACACTTTTCTACAAATATACGTAATAATGTTGAAAAATGATATGAACATGGAATTATGTAAAAAAAAAAAGGATAGTTGGAGTAAATTTAATGACTCCGAAACCAAGCTGGATAAACCTTCACAATCAAGGAACACGGTAAACATTGTGTACGTCCAATGGACATTTGGTGGTGCCAGTGCAAGTTTACGACAGGAACAAACAACACTTTTTGTCCTTCAGGGACCGGATTGCTCTGGTTAAGGTTCTGTCGTATTGAACAGGATTTAGGGATTTTAAATTAAGAGCCTTGAGCAAGATCGTGAGCTCTCTGTGTCATAGTGAGTTCCTTTGTACAAAAGGTTCTGCCAAATGAATAAAAGTAAATGGAGATGGTGTGATGGGAACCTAATGTGTGTGAGATATCTATGCAGTGTGATGTTTGCTCCCTCTGGTGGTGTAACATGATAACTTCTCGTTTCCTCCATTTACTTTGTTCTCTCACTCTCTCACTCACTCACTCACAGCAGCAGAACAACCCCATTGCTTCTCCTGTAAGCTGGAGTTGGCGTCTGACCAAGATATCCCCACTGACTGGTTCCCATTCATCACCATGGAGTGTGAGGTGGCAGATACGGTCGCTTCTCAAACCAGGGTGAAGTCTTTGGGAACAGAAAGTGACATTCAGCCTCAGAAACACATCAGTTACAGGGCATTCTATCGATGGCAGGTAAAATCAGTGATAAGCCAATCAATCAATCAATCAATCAATCAATCAATCATCTCATTCAATCAATTGCTAGATTGATATTGTTTGTTCTTTCTGCTTCTAGGTGGAAATTGAGAAGAAGCTAATCGAGGCAGAATCGCAGAAGCCGTCAAGCTGCGCAACACAGTGATGCAATGATGTGGATTTTTATTTCAGAAGAAAAAGAAAAAAGGGATTTACATACTCGCACTAATGAATAATCAGCATGCACTTACATCAGACACATGAAATGTTCTTTAGTCTTTACTCTGGTCCCCCCCCCAACACACACAGATCGACAGTATAACACAATCATATATATACAGTATGATTATGTGACATACATGTGTGTGTATTTATATTAACCGTTAAATGAATTAATACGATTTTTTTAAGGCTCTGCTACCGCGATGACCGTTAAAGACCCGTCCATCATCCTACAGTATTTGCACTTTAGTCTATTCTACATCGCAAGATTTCAGAGGGATTAGATGCATATTAAACACCCTCATTACGTACAGAGCACAGTTCACGTTTAACGTTGTGGGTTATTAAATTACACGTGTATGTGATGTAAGCAATAAATAACAAATTCCAGTATAATTAAACTTGCTTACTATCTGCTACCTCCTGAGGTTTGTGACATTCCGAAGATTTTTTTTTTCTTTGCAATTAACTTTTTTTTTTTTTTTTACGATTGGCTAACATTTAATTGCTATATTTAACGCATAGATGCATTGCTAAAAATAATTTCTCAGCTATAGGAACAATTGGTTTAATGGATTAAATGTAGGGATTGATTTGTGGTTTTACTCTAACGGTGCAAAACTGCTTTTCCACGGGATTCTACAGTATAATGACAGTGTTCGTCAAAATATCGCACTCGAGAAGCCGACTTTTGTTGTATTCGCTATTTTGAAAGTAATTTAATTTTAGAAATGAGTGATAATAAAAATAATTCTGACAGCGTTGAGTTCATGAGTTTACGAGTGATGCAAAGTTTACAGTTCATAGGTTGAAGTTTTGTAGTTATTTGCTAACTTATTGTCATTTACATACTAATCAAGCCTTTTAATTGTGTTATATCTAGTTATCACATCGCTATTATGATTATTCATTCATTCACTCATTCATTTTCTATCGGAGACCCCCGAGGCTCGGGGAGAACATGCAAACTCCACACACACAAGGCGGAGGCGGGAATCGAACCCCCAACCCTGGAGGTGTGAGGCGAACATGCTAACCACTAAGCCACCGTGCCCCCCCGTGCTATTATGATTAGATTATCTTATTATCTATTATATATAGATAGATAGGTATTCTCAACATACTGTAGCTGTAAAAATATTAGATAAACAATGTAAAGAAAACAAGAAATATCTATGAATCAGGATAAAACGTTAACATTTACCTCAGACATGTAGCTATTCTAATAGGAAATGAAAATTCAACTGAAAATACATTATAAATAAAATGCAGTCCACACAATTATTAATAAAATAAAGTGAAATTGTATGAGAGGGAGGGAGGGAGGGAGGGGAGTAAAACAGTGAGGTTACAGAGGGCTGAGGTCAAGAAGGTGCAGGAGTTTTAAGTATTTGGGGTCAAACATCCAGTGTGATGGGGAGTGTGGAATAGAGTGTGCAGGTGGGTTTTGTGTGTGTGTGTGTGTGACAGAAGAGTGCCAGGAGTGTTGTGTGTGTGTGTGTGACAGAAGAGTGCCAAGAGTGTTGGTGTGTGTGTGTGACAGAAGAGTGTCAGGAGTGTTGTGTGTGTGACAGAAGAGTGTCAGGAGTGTTGGGTGTGTGTGTGTGTGTGTGTGTGTGTGTGTGTGTGTGTGTGTGACAGAAGAGTGTCAGGAGTGTTGTGTGTGTGACAGAAGAGTGCCAGGAGTGGTGTGTGTGTGTGTGTGTGTGTGTGTGTGTGTGTGTGTGTGTGTGTGTGTGTGTGACAGAAGAGTGTCAGGAGTGTTGTGTGTGTGACAGAAGAGTGTCAGGAGTGTTGTGTGTGTGTGTGTGTGTGTGTGTGTGTGTGTGTGTGTGTGTGTGTGTGTGTGTGTGTGTGACAGAAGAGTGTCAGGAGTGTTGTGTGTGTGACAGAAGAGTGTCAGGAGTGTTGTGTGTGTGTGTGTGTGTGTGTGTGTGTGTGTGTGTGTGTGTGTGTGTGTGTGTGTGTGTGTGTGTGTGAGACAGAAGAGTGTCAGGAGTGTTGTGTGTGTGACAGAAGAGTGTCAGGAGTGTTGTGTGTGTGTGTGTGACAGAAGAGTTTTAGTAAGAAGCAAAGGTAAGGTGTAGAAGACAGTAGTGAGAGCAGCTCTGCTGTATGGGTTAGAGACTGTAGCTGTGAGGAAAAGACACGAGGCAGAGATGGAGGTAGCAGAGATGAAGATGTTGAGGTTCTCTTTAGGAGTGACGAGGATGGACAGGATCAGGAAGGAGCACATCAGAGGGACGGCTCAGGTTGGCTGTTTTGAGGACAAGGACAGAGAGACTAGATTGAGATGGTTTGGACATGTACAGAGGAGGGAGATGGTTATATTGGTAGAAGGATGTTGGAGATGGAGCTGCAGGTAAGAGGTCAAGAGGAAGGACAAAGAGATCTATGGGTGTGTTAAATGAGGACATGAAGGTAATTGGTGTGACAGAACAGGATGACGAGGATAGTTAGGTGGAAACTGATGAAGAAGACCAAAGTAGAAGAAGAGATGAATAAATGAATTAACATGCTATAAAAGAAATGTAGTTTAATATTAAACATGGACTCTAATATATATATATATATATATATATATATATATATATATATATATATATATATATATATATATATATATATAATTATTTGAACACAATACGGTAATCATGACACATTTATTAACGTCATATGCTATTGTTTATCTTTACACTATTAATTATTATTGTATTTGTTGTAAGCAATTTATTTAAAAATTAAATGTTTTAAATGGAGACCTTTTTTTTTTTTTACATTATCTGTAAGCGACTCAATTTTCCTACTGATTCAGATTCGACTCCTTCGGATTCAATTCAACTTCCTTGGTCAATTCAGGTAACAGAGAATCGACTCCTCGTTATGCAGTTGAACTGATTAGTGCTCCGAAAAACAGCTGTGTAAAGTCTCAAAATCAACCCTAGACTGATACACTGAATTAACACCTTGCGTTGTGCCTGAGCTGCGATGCTAAATGAGTAGCTTAAAGCAACAAAAATGCTTTCAAATTCTAACATACTAGTAAGTAAGTTGAATAACACCGAGTCAGTAACATGGCTGAGTCATTTAAAATGAAGCTAATAATAAGACCTATATTATCTGTCTGTTTACTTTTTCATACGGATAATTAATAGCTAAAACTATAAAATGTTAACCTAAAGCTCAGCTAGTTTGTTTTCTGTCAAGTTAACTTTAGCTATTTATGTAATAAAGACATTTCAGCCCCTTTTGGGGCTGGGAGTCGATTTCAGAAAGAATCGATTCGTCAATCCGATGCTGTTTAGTTGTAGTAAGGTTTTTTTTAACGTTGAAGTTTTCAAAACTAATTGAATGCATTTATTACTAAAAAAAATCGTACTGATAGATAATAAAGCCTTTTCTCTTCTATTTTGGAGTTTTGAAAGTTAAGAATCGACTCTGGAATCGAACAGCACTTTGACACATCAAGTCTTTTAGACATCTGGCTTAATTTTCCTGTATTTTCTATTTAATGAATGGAAATGCATGTAAATAAATATGGTGATGATCTTCCCCTCAGCCTAAACTTTACCTATCCATCATTGATGATGTGATAGAGAGCGTCCGAGAGCTGTTTATTGATGAAGAAGTGGAGAAAGTATTAGATGACCTCAGGCAGGTAAGACACAATAAAACCTTAGAGAATTAAATATATCAACATCTGTTTTGACTTTTGTTCTCGAATATAATCCAAAGTAAATTATCGATGTTATTTATATATGATATACAATATCACTGTATAATGTGCCTTGGTGGATGAAACACATTTTCAATAGATTTTAGATGTCTTAATATAATGAAAGATTATATAAACATCTTACATTATATACATATACATTGTATATTCTGCCGGTAGCTGTGGGAGTCGAAGGTCCTGCAGTCTAAAGCCGTGGAAGGATTTTCTAAAGAAAACATCAACCCATCCAATTTTGTTCTGCAGCTTCCTGCAAATTATTCCCAAACGCTCCAGAAATCCACTACAGGTCAGCAACAGATTTCTTTACATTAAATCATTTGGAATAAAAACACTTTATTCTAATGCATTGTTTAACTCTTATCGGTTATCGGTTAGTGTGTCTGTAGTAGCAATGCAATCAGGAAATAAATAATTAAAATAGATTCAATTGTCTTAAAGTATTAGTTAGTTAATTGTAGTCGGTAAAAAATGGTCTATTAAATATTTTCTGTTTTTCTCAGCTTCTGGGGTTCTTCCTGCCAGGCAGCAGAGTTTTACAGGGAAAGCTGTAAGTGAGATATTTTATTATATTAGATATTTTATTTATTATATATATTATTTTATATTTTATATTTTATTGTTTTATATATTATTCTGCATTTTATAAAAAAAAATAGACTGAAATAGCCTTTTGAAAGCTAATACAATTTACATAATCATACAAGGATATCATAATTTAGCATTATTTATTATTATTATTATTATTATTATTATTATTATTATTATTATTATTATTATTATTTACTATTATTAAATATTCATATATTCAAATTCTTTCTCAGTGTACTAATTTACTACTCTAGCTACATAAATCAACATGAACTGTATTGTGAAATAAAACGTGCTCTCGGGTTACCGTATTGCTTACATTTGTAGAATGAACAGATTTGTTATAAATAAAATCAAACCTTTCATATAAATCCGAGTAATTTTAAAGTTTACCTTTTAACCACACAGTCCAGTGTGGGAGTAACTGGTGTTAGTGGTTTGACAGGGAAACGCGATGCTGTAATTCCAGTTCCAGGCAGATACAACAATACAAAACGAAACAAAAATCAGGTGGTATTTAATGTAGTCTCTTTGATTGTTTGACAAACACAAAGCTCAGGTGCACCTCATGATCAAAGGTGTTATGGGGCTGGTGTCAGCACCCCCTGGAGGTTTGGGAGCACATTGCACTCACTATTCGTGTAGACGGGGCTCAGTTTTATACACATCCTGCAAATGTTGCCTTCATCTACAAAGGTTTAATGAACAAAACGTTTAGTGTCAGGTAGGAAAATGTGAGGATTTTATCATCTCTGCCTGTTTCCAGAACAACACCGGCACCATTGCGACTTTTTCTCTGCCACCCGGAGTCACATATCCTGTTCAGATCCCTGCAGGTGTGACGCTCCAGACTGCTTCAGGTGAGTTCAGCTATAAACAATACACCAAACCTGAGCAGCTTCTGGACTATATTTAGTAATGTTTTTTATTTCAGAGCCATTTTTATTTAGATCGGTTTTAATCTTTTAAATGGAACATCCTGCAACATTCCCTGCAACATTCCCTGACATCTCAGTTAATTATTTTAAGCCTAAAATGTTTAACTTTTGTATTTGTAATAATGTTTTTTTTTAGGTTGCTTGTCTTATTCCAACTTAAAAGAAGAAAACTTTGAACACATCTTTATATTGTACTCTGTATGTTTACACACAGGCCACTTTTATAAAGTCAACGTTCCTGTGATGGTGACTCAGGCTCCGGGTTGCCAGCGCATACCTCCACAATCCAACCCTCCCCATGTGGAGCAAAGAAACATGACCTCTGGTGTCATTCATAACCTTGCTGCCTCCCAGGTGCCTCCTGCACCCCCACGTCAGTGTCCTCAGTCCATACCTTCTCCTCAAACCCACACACCTCTGATGCCCCAACAGCGCCCGGTTCTTCAGGTCCCGATGCATCCTCTGGTTTCTGAGCCTCCGGTTAAACCCCAGCCTTCAGAGTCGCCCATAGGAAACCTGGACGAGTTCACGCTGGACGGAATCGACTTCAGCCCACAGCCGCTGGATATGAGTACTCCAACGTGCCTCTCTGCGGAGCAGATGGTGGAGAGGGCTGTTAAAGCAGCAGCAGCAGCCAGGCTTAATGCTGAGGACACACTGAGTCATTTCCTGTCTGATTTGGAAAAGACACCTGATGCACTTAAGGTAGAATTGTAAATAAATCCCACTTAGAGCATTCTGTTAAAGGACATTAATCAACGGTCTGAAGTCCTAAAGTATTCTCTTACACTTTTTGTCCAATCTATCTCATTAGCCGTCACCATAGAAACGATAAAGTAATGAATTAACCGGTCAGATTCAAGAATAAACAGCACTGCGGTATGATCAGTGTATAAAACGTCCAGGAACTAATACATCTTATAACATTAATCTTAAAAATCTTCCCCTCAGTTGGATATGGACCTCCTGAGAGACTACAACTTCAATGAGTTGACAGACATCCCGCAGGTCGACGGCACGTGTGACAGCAGCTCAGAGGCTGGAGATGATCTGGAGGAAACAAGAGAGGATCGAGGGCATGTTGGGGAAAACGAGTTCCTGGGCATGATCGACGCCGAGGCTCTGCAGGCGCTCCAGGGGCTCGGAGGAAGCAGCGATGGAAACAGCAGCTCCAGCATTGACGGGGATGAGCCTGAGCTGGAGGAGGAGGAAGAGGAAGAGGTGAGAAATATAAGAAGTGCAGCTTAGTATGTATTCATTATATTATTTCTATAATTAGGCTACGATTTTACAGGAGATAAATGTAGTCGTCATAACAGATAAATTTGACTCCTGTTTCTGACAAGATGATACATTAATGTGCTTCGAAATTCAGTGCAGTATTGGTCTAGATTTAAAAAGGCATGGATAAGGTAGGCGTGGCTTCTATAGCTGTAAGCACTGATTAGGAAGGCGTGGCCGCTACACCTGTCAGCCCTGATAAGGGAGGCGTGGCCTCTACACCTGTCAGCCATGATAAGGGAGGTGTGGCCTCTACACCTGCCTCCCTTATCAGGGCTGACCGGTGTAGAGGCCACGCCTCCCTTATCAGGGCGTACGTGGACTGTACACCTGTCAGCCCTGATAAGGGAGGCGTGGCCTCTACACCTGTCAGCCCTGAATAGGGAGGCCTGGCCTGTACACCTGTCAGCCCTGAAAAGGGAGGCCTGGCCTGTACACCTGTCAGCCCTGATAAGGGAGGCGTGGCCTCTACACCTGTCAGCCATGATAAGGGAGGCGTGGCCTCTACACCTGTCAGCCCTGATAAGGGAAGCGTGGCCTCTACACCTGCCTCCCTTATCAGGTCTGACAGGTGTAGAGGCCACGCCTCCCTTATCAGGGCGTACGTGGACTGTACACCTGTCAGCCCTGATAAGGGAGGCGTGGCCTCTACACCTGTCAGCCATGATAAGGGAAGCGTGGCCTCTACACCTGTCAGCCATGATAAGGGAAGCGTGGCCTCTACACCTGCCTCCCTTATCATGGCTGACAGGTGTAGAGGCCACGCCTCCCTTATCAGGGCGTACGTGGACTGTACACCTGTCAGCCCTGATAAGGGAGGCGTGGCCTCTACACCTGTCAGCCATGATAAGGGAGGTGTGGCCTCTACACCTGTCAGCCCTGATAAGGGAGGCATGGCCGCTACACCTGTCAGCCTTGATACGGGAGGCGTGGCCTCTACACCTGTCAGCCATGATAAGGGAGGCGTGGTCTCTACACCTGTCAGCCCTGATACGGAAGGCGTGGTCTCTACACCTGTCAGCCCTGATACGGAAGGCGTGGTCTCTACACCTGTCAGCCCTGATACGGGAGGCGTGGCCTGAACACAGGCTGACCCAATGGAGGAGTCAGCGTGGCCGCTGTATGTGCGTGTGCCTGGTATAAAATATACAGACTCTGTCTAGACGGCGTGGCCTCTTTGCTTGTCGGTCTCAACAACACGAAAAAGAGATTCTATCTCAGTGAGACAAATCTGGTTAAATAAAGGTTAATAAATAACACACCAGACTTTCCATTCAAATCATCTTCAAACACCACAGAAAATGAACCTGAACAATCTTAGACCATACAGATTGTAATGCATGTTTTTACTAACTAGGATCCTCTGAACTCTGGAGACGACGTAAGCGAGCAAGACATCCCCGAGATCTTCGATACCGAGAACGTTATCGTCTGCCAGTATGATAAGGTGAGTTCCACTAGGAGGATCAATGCTTTATGCCGGGTTCAACCCGGACACTCCTGCGTTCTCAGTGATAACGTGAAGCTGTTTCCGTAACAGATTCATCGCAGTAAAAACAGGTGGAAGTTTTACCTGAAAGACGGAGTGATGTGTTACGGAGGGAAGGACTACGTTTTCTCCAAAGCTGTCGGCGAGGCCGAGTGGTGAGACTGCGGGAAAAAACACGAGACAAAACACAGTAACTATTTAAAATTCTGTTTGTGTTTTGATGGTTTTTTTTTTTTTGTCATTTAAGTATTTCTTTATTTTGGCCCATATGTTTTGTGTCAGAGAAAATCTCAGGCTGTAAGGAAAGAAACGGTTTGGGAATTGTTTCTGGAAAAAAAAAAAAATATATATATATATATATATATTTTCGTTACTTTTACTCCATGATCCTCTTTCAATGTTAAAGATGTTGAGGATTTTTTTTTTTTGTCACTCTTTCTATTAAATGCACAGCAAATGAAACTCAAACTGCTGTCATGTTTCTGTGTTGCCTGAAAATTTTTTTTTAATCATCTTTACTTTGAAACAGAACTGATATATAGCTTTGTTTTGTGGTCCAATTGTATCATTTACACTTATATTATATAATTTGCTCGATTCATCATATTGTTGGTGCGTCTAAGTTACAAATTATATTGTGTAGCTACATTGGCGAACATGATCATCGTCCCAGTTCACGTTTGCGCTCGGCTACAAGTTATCGAAGCTTAAACGGAGCAGCTGGCTACTGAATCGACTGCTAAACGTGTCCTGAGATTTGGGTTCTGATATTCAGGATCAGTTGCCTCTCTCGTGCCTCATTTTCAAATCAGATCTATTACAATGATAAATCTTGTCGAGCCTATTTAGGGTAAATTGTGCCAAAGTAATTAATACAGTCATTAAACCACATTGTAGGATTTAGAAGAAATAACTAACTTCCCCGGTGGCAATTGAGCTTGATTTTGCAGCATTCAACCACACGCTGGAGTCCAAATGTTTTCTACTTGACATGAGAGATTAGTCTTTATCAGTCTTTAGCTGCACAGTTCTTATATTAGCAAAAGTCACTGATTGGTTGTTTCTGCAAAGGCGAGAAAAGAAATCGCAAATGATCCATCTTTTGATTAGCTTAAGTGGTAGCTCGGAGGTAAAGGACTACTGATCAGAAGGTCATGAGTTCATATCCCACATCCACCAAGCTGCAACTGCTGGGCCCCTGAGCGAGGCCCTTAACCCCTCAATTACTTAGCTGGTTAAATTAGATAAATGTAAATCGCTCTAAATGAAAATGATTATGTGCAACGTTTTAATTTCATACTTACGGCTTAGGGTAGATTTGGTCTTCCTGAACTTATTTGGTCCAAATAAAACTGTATTCATCTTCTAATATATTCCTTTCAGCTCACAACACAACACAGCACAACACAAGAAAGGGTATTTTTACCAGTTCCCCAAACTCATCTTTTGTTAATACCCTGTGCTTCAGTTCAAATACTAAATATATACAAGGAATCACCCAGTAAAGTGCTGAAGTAAAGACGGATGGTGACAGTTGCTAAGGAAGAGGAGTTTGGAAATGGTCTGGTGTCTGAACTGAAATAAACGCATGCTCGCTTCAAACAAACTCTAAGCATAAATATTCATTTTTAATGAAAAAGTTAAGCCAGGGGGTGGGGGGTGGTCACGGTGACATAGTGGTTAGCACGTTCGCCTCACACCTCCAGGGTTGGGGGTTCGATTCCCGCCTCCGCCTTGTGTGTGTGGAGTTTGCATGTTCTCCCCGTGCCTCGGGGGTTTCCTCCGGGTACTCCGGTTTCCTCCCCCGGTTCAAAGACATGCATGGTAGGTTGATTGGCATCTCTGGAAAATTGTCCATAGTGTGTGTGTGTGTGAGTGAATGAGAGTGTGTGTGTGCCCTGTGATGGGTTGGCACTCCGTCCAGGGTGTATCCTGCCTCGATGCCCGATGACGCCTGAGATGCTCCCCATGACCCAAGTAGTTTGTGTAATCGGTAGAAAATAAATAAATGAATGAAGGTAAACCAGAAACATGTTTAGAACATGGTCCAACAGTTCAGAAAACAACACTGTGTAATAAATTAATGTATATATATATGAGCATTCACAGTATGTACCATATATTTACAGTATGTACAGCATTCAGTGATCGCTGCTTAGCAGTCGATCATTCAGTAGTATGAAACATCAAGCTCATGTTGCAGCTTGGTTAAAGAAACACCCCTGTAGCTTGATGTGGTAAGCTCGAAATTGTTTTGAGTGAGATTTCCTCATGCTCCTCTTCCTTGGAGTCAAGGTGACCCCTGAGAGACCCTGCAATCTGTAGAACTCCGCTTGTGCGTGGCAACAGCCGCATCGGCTCAAAAGCAGACATGTGTCCCTGTGGAAGGATCGTGTGAATATGGTGTAGAGAAACGGGTTGCACAGTGAATTGATCGGGTAGAAAAGGATGAGCAGGATTTTGGATTGGGAGACTGTGATCAGAGGCATATGCAAAGCTGCGGAAATGGCAAAGAAAGATATGGGTGCCATGCACAGGAAGTCCGTAAAGATGAGCACCGCCATTCGTTTGGCCATCCTTGTGTCTCCGTGGCGTGTGGGAACATTCGGGTTGCGCACGCTTAAGTAAATCCCGGTGTAGCTGGAACAGACCAATAAAAAGGCAGCCACATTTATGACCAACACGGCCACCACGTAACCCTGCGACACCGGACTTTCAATGTCCATTGGAAGGCAGATGCTGACCTTTGTGTAGCTGCTGACTCCAAGGACAGGAAGCAGAGCCATTAAAAGGGAAAATCCCCAACCAATCGCCATCATGGTGATCATGTGGCGAAGCCTCAGTCTCCTGCTCATCTGCATGGCATGAGTGATGGTGTGCCAGCGCTCTATTGTAATCATTGTGAGAGTATAGATGGACAGCTCACTCGAGAAGACGGTCAAGAAACCGGCTACCCCGCATCCAGTGCCTGTCTGCCAATCCGTAGCGTGATTGTAGTACTCATGACGCGAGCGATAGTCCGCCAAGGCTATGAGCAGCAAATACAAGCCCATGCACAGATCCGCAAAGGCCAAGTTGCACATGAGGAACCGGGAGACACTCAGTTTCTGGTGGCTCAGGAGTAGAACGAGCAGCACGGCCAGGTTCCCCACCAGTGAGAAAGCTGTGACGATCCAAGTGACGGCACGCAAGAAGGTGTGACCCAGCAAGTCCTCGCAAGGGTTGAAGGCGTCCGGTTCTGGTGTGCATTTGAAGGCGCTATTGCTGACGCACAACTCCAAATCTGGGTAGTGGAAATTGATGTCGTTAAGATCTTCATCTGATGAGTCCCTGTGATGAAGATGTCAGAGAATCTGATCATTAATCAATCAAAACGCTTGAAAATAAAAAAATTCATAGGGCCACAGTCTTACACTGTGCTATCCGCTTGGTCGGCCATGTTGCACAGCACGGTTAGGTTCTTAAAGCGACCAATTACCTCAGTCTCCCTGTGGGACATAAGAATAGAACGTCAGAATGTATTCTGGATTTGCGAATCACAGACTTAATGATGTACTCAATAATAAATTGATATTTTTTGTTTAATAAACTACATGCTCGGACTTGTTGTCGCGGTTCCAGGTGTTGAAGGCACAGCAGTGACTCGGGTAGGTGAGATCGGCCTCCTGAAGTTCTGCGAGGTTCTCAAGAGGAGGGAGGGTCTTTAGGGAAGGTGTAGAGCGAGCGATGAGAACCTTCAACTCTCTCAGTCCTCGTACAGGGAGCGATCGTAGAGCGGTGGACGATACGTCGCTACACAAACACAAAAACTCATGTGATGGTCTTTCTTAAAATCTTGAGCAGAATAATATGTTAATAATAGAATTAAATATATATTTAATTATTCATTCATCTTCTACCGCTTATCCGAACTTCTTGGGTCACGGGGAGCCTGTGTCTATCTCAGGCGTCATCGGGCATCGAGGCAGGATACACCCTGGATGGAGTGCCAACCCATCACAGGGCACACACACACTCTCATTCACTCACACATTCACACACTACGGACAATTTTCCAGAGATGCCAATCAACCTACCATGCAAATGGAGTACCCGGAGGAAACCCCCGAGGCACGGGGAGAACATGCAACCTCCACACACACAAGGTGGATTCGGGAATCGAACCCCCGACTCTGGAGGTGTGAGGCGAACGTGCTAACCACTAAGTCACCGTGCCCTCCGTAAATATATATATATATTTTTTCAGAAAATATTTTGTAATCTCAGCCTGTGAATTGGCTTCCTGCCCTTTTCCTGCCAGTGTTAGAGTTCAGGGCGATGGTTACGCTCAGCCTTCAAACACTTTTTGTCAGACTTTAGTCCTTGACTAAAAGATATCTGGCTGTTTTACACTCCTACATTTTTTATATTCCACCAAACCATTTATAAATTTCCCAAAACATTTCCCACTTTCATTATACACCTTATTCATTAATTCTGACTTTCTGTTTTACTCACAGCAAAGTCGGTCCTTCGGCTCCCACAAAAGCATCATCGTGGATTTTAATTAGCTGCCGGTTGTCTTTCAGAATCCTGAAACAATAAAAATGTATTAATTATTGATCACCAACAGGGTAGAGCTTTGAATTTGTACAGTTCATGTACCACAGTGACAGCATGCAAAGTTCATTCTAACCTACAGACTTAAGCTGATTATAAAAAACAAAACATAAAAAACACAAACAACACTGACATCCAACCCAATGTTTATTTGGACTCAGCAACTAAAGCTAAAGTGTGAACCGTTAAATAAACAATTAATGTTTTGTCTCATTTTATTTCCATGGTACATTATGTTCCTTACTTTTTGTTCTGTAATCAAATCTCAAAACAAACAAGGATCCTGCCACTCAATCGGAGACGAGCTCTTTGTAAACGTCTGTGCGAGTAAAACTATTTCACACTGATAAGAGATACGTACAACTTTTCCAGCCTGGATCCATTGAAGGCATGAGATTCGATGTTTGTGAATCCATTTCTGACGAGATTCCTGAAGAATTCAGGAAGACATCATTGGTAAATAAAATAAAAATTATGACTCAAAATAGGGGGGTCACGGTGGCTTAGTGGTTAGCACGTTCGCCTCACACCTCCAGGGTTGTGGGTTCGATTCCCACCTCCGCCTTGTGTGTGTGGAGTTTGCATGTTCTCCCCGTGCCTT
>NC_062524.1:26813805-26816305 GCF_022655615.1 Tachysurus fulvidraco
CAACCGTATCGCTATGTATCGGTTTGTCCACTCTTTTCTTTTAAAGCCGCCTCCAACCTCTTTCACACCCTCCTTAACATCACAGGAACTTCTGGAACTTTTCAGTTAAAAAATTTCAGCCCCCACATTCCTCTCAACACGTTCAAGCCAAGAGGGTCATGGCAAAACGTCCTCTAGAACTGAGTTCGCTGTGTGTTTTGGATAGTTTTTTCGTTACATGATGCTCCATATTAGATTTTTTTCTGGACCATCGTCATCACCCTCTCTCTCTATCTCTCTCTCTCTCTCTCTCTCTCTCTCTCTCTGTCTCTCTCTCTCATGTTCTCTTTTCAGATGTTCTCTCTAGACGATGAACACCGAGTGAATAAACATTGAAGGTCACCTTTTCCTTTTCCCCACTCCACTTAAAACTCAACCTTCGCCACTGGACTCTATCACATAAAAACAACAGATGTGTTTGGAAGATTTTGTGTAATTTTATGATCACACAGAGGTTTGTTTCGAAATGTGTCGAGGAGAGAACGGATCGTAAAAGATACGTTTAGGTTAAGATGGATTTTGGCTAAAAGAGAACTTTGTTAAAGGAAAAATAATACACGCTCTATTAATCTTAAAGCGATCTTTATTGGTGTCTGAGATTTATTCTGAGGTAAAATATCTCTCATTGACGTTTTTACTGTCGATTTCGGGTTCCTATGTTACCTACAACGCAGTGTTGTTCGAATACCTGCTGATATTCAGAGTAAGATTGAGTCTCACCTCCTTGTCAAGCAGACAGGCTAATGTGTAAATCGCTGTTTGTTATAGATGGCTAACTAGCTGAAATGTGTCTTTGCTAAACCTGCTGGTTAGAGACAGCCAATGGACATACAGCAAAACTAGCACCAAGCACATGCTAAACATGCTAATGTTCAGTAATTCTAAATCTTTTACTACTTAGCAACGTGTCATTCATCGCATTAACTGCACGTTATCGTATCTTCGGCCTTTAGACTCGACAAACACAACAAGAAGATATTTATCAGGTTGGGGTCGCTTATAACAGCTAGCAAAAAATGATGCACACTTTATAGGCTACAGGCTAATTTGTTTAGCTTGACTCTTGGGATAGTGTGTTTGCTTTTTCCCACCAAATAATAAAAATGTAGCACCATAATTATTCACTTAAGATCTTCTCATGTAGATTGTGTCCAGGGATTTATCACTCGTTGCTTCAGAGGACTTGGCTGGCCTTTATTGTAATTTATTGTCCTTTTACTAGTATATTGCACTAATGGAATAGTTCCACCGTCCACCATGATGACGTCTATCTAAGCGTTTATGGTGCATTTTATTTCTAAGAATTTCACTACTTCAGCCTTTAATCATGTGAACACTCTCAGAACACAGAGATCTGTCTATATTAACTCTATAAACGGATTGTAGGCTACACGGTTAGATGTGAACACGAGCTTTTAAGTGCGAGCGACGAATAAATCGAGGGTTCGAATGTAGCAAATAATAACAGCTTCATTGAAAGACTCAGCACTTTTCTATCTGTTTACTTGAACAAAACAATCTGTCCTGGAGAATATTACCACACCTTGGTCACATACGGGGTGGAAACTCCGCCTCGAGGCTTGCTAAACTTTTTTAAAAGTATTAAATACAATTGAAGTTTGCATAATACATATATTATTATTATTATTATTATTATTATTATTATTATTATTATTATTATTATTATTGATATTATTATTGTTATTATCACTGTTACTATTATTACTATTATTATTATTATTATTATTATTATTATTATTATTATTATTGTTATTATCACTGTTACTATTATTATTATTATTAATAATAATATTATTATTTTATTGTTACTATTATTATTATTATTATTATTATTATTATTATTATTATTATTATTATTATTATTATTATTATTATATACACCTGAGAATTACACCTAGAATTAGATCTTCTCCAAACAGCTTTACATTATATTACAATTAGCCTTCACTGGAAATAAAAGACTCAAACATGACAACATTCCTGTGCACAAAGCCCCTGAGGTCCATGAGGACATGGTGTGGAGGTTAAGGTTGGACTGGATGAACTCGAGTGTCCTGCACAGATCCAAGACTCACTGAGCACCTTTGAGATCAACTGGAACTGGAGTCTCCTTAACATCCTGATCTCACTTACAGTATATATGTAAAGAAAGTGGGAATAAATCCGGGATGCGTGATCAGGTGTCTACATCCTTTGGATAACTAAGCGCAGGATACAGCTAAGGTACGTTTAAGGTGTAGAAGAAACACGAAGCAAACCGTTGGGAGGGAGGGGGCACAAACTTTTGCACTCAACTGGAAACATACAGCTATGTCACTAGCTTTTAGTGAGTATACTTCTTTATAATATATGGATAATGTAATAAATTATGTCACAGTATATTTTGCAGCTCTATAATATACAACAAAATTTACAAATCATCTACAAATATCGTGATAGA
>NC_062524.1:26823805-26941305 GCF_022655615.1 Tachysurus fulvidraco
TGTAGATCTTGCCACATGTTTAGGATCATTATCCTGCTGAAAGACCCAATGACGACCCATCTTCAGCTTTCTGGCAGAAAGCATCAGGTTTTTATTTAAAATATCCTGGTAGCTCAAAGCATTCATAATGCCATGCACCCTAACAAGGTTCCCAGGGCCTTTGGAAGAGAAACAGGTCCACAGCATCACACAGATCTCACAGACACTAATCTTTTGTTTTACGCCAAACCCACTTACAGTGTTTGTTGCCAAAAAGCTCAATCTTAGTCTTGTTGGCATGTAGAGAGCGTCTGATGGTTGTTATGGAGACTTTGTGACCCCAAGATGCCACTCTTCGATGCAATTCTGTGACAGCTTAGGAAATTTTTTTACTTCTCTTACCATCCTCCTCACTGTGCGTTGTGGGAAGATAAACTTGGGCCCAGCCTTGTTTGTCACTGTTCTAGTTGTTTTAAACTTCTTAATGATTCCTCTGACTGTAGATACGGGCAAGTTAAGGCGAGTGGCTATTTTCTTTTAGCCATTGCCTGACTTATGAAGGTCGACACACTGGAATTGAATGGTGTGTTCTCTTGTCTTTGCCATGTTGACAAATGGGTAAGAGAATTAGGCCTCTGTGTCACGTCATATTTATACCCCAGGGAAACAGGAAGTCATGAATTACTAATTAAAAGTTCCTAGATACCCTGACCAACTTTATCAACTACAGAAAAATGTATATATAATATATAAAAAAAAATTAGTTAAATTTTTCAGAGGAATTGTTAGGGGTACCAATAATTGTGGGACACATGATTTGTGTGATTTTTTTTTTTTTTTTTTTACCACCAAAGTAATGTACTTAAATGAAAGGTTGGATTTTTCTCTCTTTTTTTTGGCATTTGGGTTCTATGTTGTTTAAAAAAAAAGGAGAATTTTTAGAAGTCCACGACCACATTTTATACAGGGGTGCCAATACTTGTGGAGGGCACAGTATATAAAACAGACCCTAGAGATTTTTCTTGGTGATAATTTAACTTGAGTTATTGTTCATGTGAAATAAAACGTGTCTAGTTTGCCCTCTGGTGGTAGGCGGCGTTACTGCAATTCCGAACACACATTGAAGCAATGTAATCTGTACATTATTATTGAATTTAACTAGAAATATTGATATTAAACAACTCTGTTTTTCTTTTCAGAATGACTCAAAAAACGATTTTATTTTTTTTATTAAACAAAAACATTTGTAAATTATTTTAAAACAACAAAAAAGACTAAACCTTAGATCAACACGATAAGAATAAATATCTGAGATTATTTTTTAATCTGTCTGTAGAAAGTACTACTCTTCAGGATCTGTAATGTCTCTCTGTCACCAGCAGGAGGCGCAGCTCTTTCTGTAACCCACTGCTTTTCAGGCTGAAGGTTTTTTCCCTCCCTGTTGCTGGATTCTCAAGCACAGAGAAACCAGTTGGCCTTTGATCACTTATTCATTCAGATCTAACGAATAATGAATGCTGGAATACAGGACAAGGATGTGTGGCTCCTGTGGATGTGGGTTAATCAGAAAGCGACCGGAGGAGATGAAGAGATTCCCAGCTCGGCGTCTCTTATCTCCTAAGGCTTCTTTTGCATGATAGTGATGACTCATTTTAGAGCAAATGATGATCTGTGGCATATGGAGTCACGGTTTGTGGATTTTATGACCTAGCCTGTGAGGATAAACACTTTTCCTGGAAGAAAGCTGTTGCCAGATTGACTTTGAAATAATCACCGATTTCACAACAGCTAGATTAGAATTAAAGACAACATTTGCATCACATTAGAAGGAGAAAACATCTATAACGAAGTAACGTCTTGTTACTGCGAGGAAAACATCTTGTGTTGCGATAAAAACATTCGTCTTAAACGAAAACGTTTATTATGATCAGAAAACATTTTGGTTTTTACGAGAAATCCCAATATTACAATAAAACCTTTTGTTATTACAATTAAAATCTGGTTATTACCAGAAAATCGTCTTGATACCATGATGGTGTCTCATAATAGTCTACAATATTACTGATTACTCTGATAAAACGTCTCGTTCCTACAGAACGCCTGTGTCTCGTTATTGTATATATTATGAGAGACATCTCGTTATTGCTGGGAGGAAATATTCTGTGTGAATAAACACGTTTCATTAAACACCTGTTTCTATCTTTTTCTATTTTTTTCGTTCTTAAATACTGAACATATTGTCCTCCTGCCTTCTTTTATACACTGATGCTCACAGACACAAAAACTACTGAACTGTATTTGTGTTTCGAATCATTTACCCGGTCATTAGTCAGACTAGTCGAGCTTCCAGAAGCCTGCTGTCAGTTCGACTTCTTTACATTTTCCCCCGCCACTTTAAAAAAAAAATGTTCTGGAGAAATTTTTTTAAATAACTTTAATACTCGTCCATGTCCTATGGGGTTATAATGGGCCTTAGAAAAAATAAAAATAAAATAAATTAAATTTAAATGAAATATTAACAGGGAGGCACGGTGGCTTAGTGGTTAGCACGTTCGCCTCACACCTCCAGGGTCGGGGGTTCGATTCCCACCTCCGCCTTGTGTGTGTGGAGTTTGCATGTTCTCCCCGTGCCTCGGGGGTTTCCTCCGGGTACTCCGGTTTCCTCCCCCGGTCCAAAGACATGCGTGGTAGGTTGATTGGCATCTCTGGAAAATTGTCCGTAGTGTGTGAGTGTGTGAGTGAATGAGAGAGTGTGTGTGTGCCCTGTGATGGGTTGGCACTCCGTCCAGGGTGTATCCTGCCTCGATGCCCGATGATGCCTGAGATAGGCACAGGCTCCCCGTGACCCGAGGTAGTTTGGATAAGTGGTAGAAAATGAATGAATGAATATAATATTAATAAAAAATAACTGCATATGTTAGGATATGTTATGACTCAGCCCGGACTTTGGCCATGTGCATTTGTTTGTTTATGTTCCTTGTCACATGTCTGCCCTGCCCTTGTCTGCCCTGCCCTGTTTCCACGCCTGCTCCTAATTGTATCTGATTGTCTTGTGTATTTAACTGTGCTGCATTGCCTTGTGCAGCGCGGAATCTACTGTTGTCCTGTCCTGTCTTTAGTCTGTGTCATGTTTAGTGTTTCTTTTGTTATTAAACCCTGTTTATTTTGGCTATCCTGCGTTTGGGTCTGCGTCCTTACCTCGTGTCATGACAGGATAATACTTCAAATATATTTCAAATTCTTTTAACAAAACCATCAT
The DNA here is from genome assembly GCF_022655615.1 of Tachysurus fulvidraco. Lineage (NCBI taxonomy): Eukaryota > Metazoa > Chordata > Actinopteri > Siluriformes > Bagridae > Tachysurus > Tachysurus fulvidraco. The sequence continues at coordinate 26,827,044 of NC_062524.1, forward strand.
TTAAAAAATATCTGAATTGCCTCTTGGAGAATAAAAAAAAATAGAAAAACAATGAATTTGATTAAAGATAATAACATTTGAATTAAATATACAAAATAATAATTAACTGTAAAAATACATTTTATTTAACAAAATATTTGCATTAAATATTCAAAATAAAAATATAACTGTATATGTTTGGAGATGTATAGCAGATTAGTTCAATTTCTTTCTTTCTTTCTTTCTTTCTTTCTTTCTTTCTTTCTTTCTTTCTTTAAAAATGTTTTATATTATCGTGAGAGTTTTACAGTTAAGAAAATGTGGACAATTTGATTTCTAACAAAACAAAACAAAACAAAAAAACAGACTTGAATTTCATAAAATAGCAAAACATCAAACTGCCCACAGCTGCCAATCCTCTATATAAACTCTAAACGGACTATAAACGAGTCTTCACTTTTGAGTTAGAGAAATGTGCCCTTTGACCCCATGGTATTATTTTAAATCCAGCTTGTTTGAGATCAGAGGCAGAAGAACGATCACTACGTCCTGTTTTCTTTTTAATTGCGTTCATTTAAATCCAGCTTCTTCTCCCATCAAACACCGAGCTGCGTTAGAAATATTTCAGGCTTCGTCAGTGTGTAAATTGGATGTACGGCACAAACATCACAGGACACACACACACACACACACACACACACACACACACACACACACACACACACACACACACACACACACACCCTGCAGAAGCAGCAGCTTTGACCAGTCGACTGTAAACTTAATCAGGCAATTAAAGCGACTCATTTAAAAATGCACCAGAGGATTTCAGCTCGTCTGACAGTAAAGCTATAGCACTAAATAGGGATAAATTAAAGGGCAAATCACAAAGTTTGCGAGCTGGAGCCATTTTCTGTACAGAAGCTGTACTTGTATCTGTAGAAACCTACTGGAGATGAATTAGACCTTTCTTCAGTTCTCCGCTCTGATGCTTAATAATGCATACGAGCAACGCTTTTAGCAAAGCAGAGGAGCTGAACGTTTAGCAAAACATGCTGCATTCTCTGTTTTTTTCCCCCTCAGAATAGTTTCAAAAGTTTCTTCCTTAAGTACAGGTTTAAAGAATATATTAGCATCATGCTAGCTTGCTTGCTTGACAATCTGGCTACTTATTTTAACTTGCTCATATAAGAAAAGCTGCTAGTTTATACAGAAATTTAGCTCACTTGCTAGTTTATACAGAAATTTAGCTCACTTGCTAGTTTATACAGAAATTTAGCTCACTTGCTAGTTTGCAACAGCAAATATATACAGATCCCAATAAGAATGCTATTCAGCTAGCTGGCCTAACGTGGGCTAGATTTATAGCAACATTAATGTGCATAATATAGAATTCTAACACTATCTGTATTTTGAAGGAACTATTTTGAGGCTAACTGCTAAAATTTAAAATGGCTGAAACGGGATTTCTTAGCTACATGTTTAAACAACAGCAGAATATTAGCAAGCTAGTTTCAGATATGTAGTAGCTTGCTAGCAAACTGTTCATTTAAGGTGAAAGCTTGTTTGTTATTGGTCAAACAGATCCCCGTGGTGCTAGCAAACCTGTTATTGTAAGTCCAATGGCAGGCAATTTGCTTCCAAACAAACAAACAAACAAACAAACAAACAAACAAACAAACAAACAAACAAACAAACAAACACTTTGATTCATTCAACACACAAGTTAGTTAATGTCAGTTGGCTTGCTATCGAGCTTTTAGCTAGCTTGCTAAGAAATGGCTAGTGATTTAGGGAATGTAACCCTAATACTAATTTCATTGTAAGCCTGAAGTTACTACAAAAATACATTTTATTTATATTGCTAACTTGCTAGCTAGGTTGCTAGCACATTTATACTGATGTACAGATGATAACAGAAAGTGAACCGTTAGCTTATTGCTATATAAAAGTTTGTTTCATTCATTTTATGCCTCAGAATGAATCTAAAAAAATGAAAAACAAGCAAAGGAGAAATTAAAACGCTAAACGAGCGCTAAACGAATGCACCATGGCTAATTTTTGAATGTTTTGTTGTCCAAAATCTCTGATGAATAGGATCTTTTTTTTCTTCTTGTCAACATAAATGTTTAACGTGAGCGCCTACAGATCTGATCTGGAACATATTTAGAAATAAAACAGTTTTATTTGAATAAAAACGGACGTCGCTTGTGATCCTGATTATTTTCAGTCTTGTCTTCTTCCAGCTTTTGGGTTAACTTACTGTAGTGAAGCGGCTGCACTTTATTTTTCACTGCTTTCTTGTCAAACTCACTTTTACTCTCTATGTAGTTAAAAGCAAAGGCACATTTCAGATTCATCAGTGTGTGTGTGTGTGTGTGTGTGTGTGTGTGTGTGTGTGTGTGTGTTGTGTGTGTGCGTGCCTGTGTTGTGTATGTGTGTGTGTGTGTGTGTGTGTGTGTACCTAGAGCAAAAGTTATGACTATTAGCAGGTTTAAGAGACAGAAGCTGACGTTTGTGATGGATACAATCAGGACAGTTCTAACACACACACACACACACACACACACACACACACACACACACACACACACACACACACACACACACACACACACACCACACCCGCTCTCTCTCTCTCTCTCTCTCTCTCTCTCTCTCTCTCTCTCTCTCTAACACACACACACACACACACACACACACACACACACACACACACACACACACACACACACACACACACGTATACACACACACACACACACACACACACACACACACACACACACACACACACACACACACACACACACACACACCAGCAGGTGTCAGTCACCCAAGCTCCTCGCGTCAGTGCTGTGGGACTAAGTTTGATGTGTAAATTTGATGAGTGTGCTGAAGAGCTGAAGAGCTGATATTCCCTCACTACCTCTTCTTCCTCACCCTGTCAGTGTCACAGGATTTCGATAAGCAGGACGTTATGAAAGATTATGCAGTGTTGTCAGATTCTCCGTTCTGATCGCTCAGGAGGCGTGGATTCGTTAACAGTAGCTGAAAAATGCATTATATTAATGCGTTATCGTTTCTATGGTGACGGTGATGGTAATTTTTATGTAGCTATAAATAAAATAAGAAAAAGAGATCAAGACTTCGGGACATTCCTGTTGTACGAATCTTTTGTTGATTATTTTACACCATGAAAGGAAAAATACTTGAATCTAATTGGCTGTGCAATAAACTCTTTATACGGGAAACTTACCAAACCTGTTGCGTTTAAAACGAACTCTAATCTAAACATGTAAGCAACAAGTCTCTCAAACGCCTAACGTTGTACGATCACTGTTGCTAGGCAACCACAAAACAGAGCTACGGCTAACGATCGAGAGACTAAAACTAGCAATGAGGCACAGTGACCACACAAACATGTGGACTTTATAATCGATTGATAAATTGAGAATATCAACATTGTTCTCAGATGTGTTCATACTAGTAAAATGACACCAATGACAGTTAGCACGATTGCGAACCGAACCTCCGTGGAGGCGGCCATCTTGAAATCGATGCCAAAAATGCCAAAAATCGATGGTGTTCGAGTTATTTCTCGACAAATCCTTACAGATGTTTTTATCCACAACACGTCGCTCTCGATTCACAGATTCAAAATGTGAAGCTGGAATAATAAGATAATAAGAATCAAGTGGAAAATGTGAGCTTTTATTAATGAGGAAATAAAAACAGTTCTTGGCGGTGGACTCTATGAATAATATTATAATACGCATAATATGAATACGAAGTGGTGTGGAAATAGTAGCACATGTGCGTTCACACACACACACACACACACACACACACACACACACACACACACACACACACACACACACACACACACACAAGAACATAATGAACAACAAAAGGCAAAGACGCAGCAATTTCAGCAGCTTATAAATCCTCCAATTAGTGTTTGTGAGAGACTTCAGGGATGGAGCTTTAGGTGCAGTTAAAGCGAAACGATGCCTTTAACACACACACACACACACACACACACACACACACACACACACACATACACACATACACACATACACACACACATTCGCATCGGTTCAGAGAACATATATAATGACTCTTTCTATCATGTGTGTATAATGCATACATATGTTACATGTTATAATGCGTTTATAACACATTACACAGACGTAATAAAAAATACTACAGTTTATGACGTATTGCGTATAACGTGCTCTACGCTTTGTATAATACTCTAATTATGCATCTTCATGGTGATACGAAGACTTATAACGCCTTATGAGTGCATTATAACATGTTATTAATACTACATCTGTAGTTTATTTATATTTATATCTATGACTTGTGGTGGTAACAAGAGCTCTGATTAATCACACCACCCTGTTGTTGATCATATTCTTGCTACAGCATGTCACTGTGTGTGTTGTGTTGTGTGTGTGTGTGTGTGTTGTGTGTGCTGTGTATGTGTGCGTTTGTGTGTTAAGTGTGTATGTTGTGTGTGTGTGTGTGTGTGTGTTGTGTGTGCTGTGTATGTGTATGTGTGCGTTTGTGTGTTAAGTGTGTGTGTTGTGTGTGCGTGCCTGTGTTGTGTATGTGTGTGTGTGTGCGTGTGTGTTGCTTAGAAGGCTTGTGTTATTCCAATCACCACAAGGGGTCAGAAAAGTTCTGCTAAAGTTCTACACTAAAACTCCCATACCGAACACATACACACACACACACACACACACACACACACACACACACACACACACGGATACTGTACACTGTTGAACACAGCAGTCTGACATAAAAACAGCCAAAAGTACTCATTCCACATTTTGAACTCTTAGACAGTCTCTGAATCAGGTCGGCTTGATTTGGACATGATCCTGTGAAGAGTGCTTTGTGTAGAGTCGAGTAAACTCTCTCCCTTTCTCGTGCTTTCGCTTGTTCCGGTGCGTTCAGTCAGACGTAACTGACGAGAAAACGACTCCTGCTTTCAGTGATGCGTTTGGATCACTTAACAAAGACGCTGGGTAAAGGAGGGTGAGGCAGGAAATAAAAAATAACTGGTAACAATGAGCCTTCTCTACACACACACACACACACACACACACACACACACACACACACACACACACACACACACACACACACACACACACTCGCACTCAAACTGCAGTGCTCAGTTGCTATGGCAACAGGCCTCAGGAACTCGCCGGTGTGTCTCTCCTTCTCCTCCCGGAGCGCGGCCGAGCTCGGATGGGACGAAAGTCTGCAATCTGAAGTGGCCCGTGTTCAACTGGGCCAGAGTTCTTGCAGGTGGCTCTTTTCAGATGCACGGACCAGCTGAGGACGGAAACAGAGTTCTGCTGTTCGAGGTCTCGCCGTCAAAGAGGCACGGTTGTGTTTCCTTCATGAAACAGTTTACTTATGAATGCCTCATTCCCATTCCGTCCTCCTCCTGCCGCATCTCTTCACGCCTGTCCACCTCTGAATAAACCAAAGTGATGAAAAATTCTCCAGCATGAAGTAACACAGAGCGCCAGTGATCACGTCTCCTTTGTTCTGGCTTCGGTTGAATCTGTACCAAATAGATGCACTATCACTAATAAGTTTGGATGATAACGAATGACGTGACAGAAAAAAACATGCCATTTTCTCCACACGTGATCTCCTGTTTATTTTTTCCCCATGTGCTCTACATGAAGGATGGACCGCATGCGGTGTGATCATTTATCTCCACATACGGCATTGCATTCACAAGAGTATTGATGACACAGAGCGAATTTTATTTCAAAGGCGTTGCACACGTGCAAACACGAGGGTGCCGATACTTTTATCTACCTTTAGCAAGCTTTCACTTAATGGTTGCCCACACACCCAAACACACCCAAACACAATCAATGAACATACAAGTGAGCAAAAGTTTACGTGCCCAAACACAATCAAGGGTGCCAATACTTTTGTGTTTCCAATACATCTATAGATAAACGATCTTTCACTTAACGGCTTTGCGGACACAAACGAGGGTGCCAATACTTATGTTTTCATGAAATCTATAGTATAGCTAAGCAAACGTTATGTCGCGGCTGCACACAGACCAGACCAGGGTGCCAATACTTTGATATCTAACGAACAAACGAACGGATGGTAAGTAAAAGCGGAACATCGCGGTAAAAAAGGCTACTCTTTGTGACTACATAAAAAAATAAAGGCCAATCGATGGGCTGTGATAATTATAGCTCCGCCCACATGTCCTAGCTTGGTTGTCATGGTAACTGAAGTGTTAACAAAATTCAGCATGGGTACTTGGTTAAGGCATGGGCAATTTTTTTCAAAGCTGATCAGTCTCTCTCTCTCTCTTTCTCTCTGTCTCTCTCTCTCACACACACACACACACACACACACACACATGCACACACATGCACACACACACACACACACACACACACACACTCTCTCACACACACACACACACACACTCGGAGAGCGGCCAAAATTTGCATTATATATTATCACGACCGCGTGCTCAGATGTACCAGATCATACTGTTCCAGCACATGGATCATTAACACTACAAACATCTAAACATCAGGCTCACGTTGTGTGTGTTTGTGTGTGTGTGTGTGTGCGTGTGTGTGTGTGTGTGTGTGTGTGTGTCTAAAAAATACATATGGAGATAAACGAAGAACATCTTGGTGTAATTCCACTGCAGCAGACTTTATATCCTTCACCACAGGAAACTGAGAGAAAAAGACGGAGCTGCATCTCAGTCCACTCTCTCACACCCTAGGTAGTGAATCTGTATATACACTAGTGTCCATGATTTGGGACACTATTAAAGACTCACTACACACTGGGACACTGATGAGTCGTTACAAACCCAAACATTAAATATTTCACTTCTGTACGTCGTGTCATGTGTTCGCTTCCTCACACACTGGTTCTGTCTTAATACCACCAGCAGGATCGTCGGCTAGATAGAGACATTTTTTAAAGCACTAAAAACCCTTTAAACACTTAAAAGTCTCAAAAGACTCAAAGAACCAGTGTATATACAGTGTGTGTGTGTGTGTGTGTGTGTGTGTGTGTATATATATATATGGATAATTTTAATGATCAAAGGTTTTGGTGCATCAGCAGAACTTCATTCAGAGCTGATTGAGATGGAGCTTTAAATGTATATAACTATGATACTATATACAGGGATGCACACAACCGGTGCGCAGGTGCGCATGTGCCCCCAATATGAAAAATGCGCGCTGTTAATACGCTCTGAACGCTCATGCAGCGGACAGCTCTCTGCATTATTTTTTTACTAGCCTTTCATAAGGCTAAAGACGCACATCCTTTGTCTTCGTTTGCTGAAGATATTTCTTTATTAAAACGGCTGGGAGTGAAGGTCAGAGGGACGTATCATTCACGCGAAGGTGGAATGCGTGAGTGAATGAGTGTGAGTGAGTGGCGTGACATACGGCTAAGTTCAGTGACCCATACTTAGAATTTGTTTTCTGTGTTTAACCCATCCAAAGTGCACACACACACAGCAGTGAACACACACACACACACACACCTTGAACACACACCCGGAGTAGTGGGCCGCCATTTATGCTATGGCGCCGGGGAGCATTTGGGGTATTCGGTGCCTGGCTCAAGGGCATCACAGTCGTGGCCGGCCCGAGACTCGTACCAACAACCTTAGAGTTACGAGTCAGACTCTCTAACCATTAGGCCACGACTTCCCCCCATTATGGAAATCATTGCACAGACTGTCAGTACAGAACTAAGAGAAAGGTTGAAATCAGCTGAATTTTGGCGTCTACTATTTGATGGATAGGAGGACATAACAAAAACGGAAGAGGAAATTGTGTACATCGTGTCTCTGTCCAGCAGCGGAGAGTATACCATTGATTTCCTTGGATTGATTGAACTTGGAGCAAAACAAACGGCGCGGGACATAACGGAAGGCCTGGTTAAACTGTTCAACGATTTAGGCTTGGATGAATGACGGGCAAAGTTAGTCGCTGTTTGCACGGATGGGGCTGCTGTCAATGTCGGTACGTCGGTACGGCATTTTACCGAATTTTTTTACCGAAACGGTTGCGATCGGGGATTCCCTTGTGCATGTTCTGTGCACTGCACACACCCTTTAGAACTGCGCGGAATCAGCTGAGCGGGGGGGGGGTGTGTGTGTGTCCTATCGTGTGACGTTTAATCGATCCGTTGTCAAGCTATTACAGTTTTATTTGTTCAGAGGTGGATAAATAAACACTGTGTCATGAGAATGGCATTTCCTATTGTAAACTAGGAAAGTTTCATAATATCAGATGGTCTGCATGGAGGCACGAGACTCTGTTGAAGATATGGAAACAATTGCCTGCTATTAAGATACAATTGTCTAATACAGATGACAGCGACTTGAAGTATATCTGCACACAACGGTGCTTTCTGGCCAACATGCTTGACATTAGCAACATTCTGCAGCGAACTTCCCAAAGGTTTCAGCAGGAAAAACTAACCATAGGAGAATGTAAAGATGACCTAATGCTAGCCAGCGATCTTGCCTCTTGACAGAGACTCCACTATAAGAGAATGGATGCGTTTAGAGCAAGCAGGAAAGCGATTGGCAGCATCTTCTGTGTATGACTTGGTCAAGATAGTTAATACGAGCGATCCAGATTGTTACTGCAACATTTACAAGATTAAGAAAAAAAGCAAAAAAAGAAAAAAGAGGACAAACGTACGGCAACGACATTCGGTTAAATCGCAAAACAAACAAGTAAACAAAAAACGAGTTCACGGACGTCAGAATTTTTTTTCTTCTCTAAATTACGTCTCTGTAGTGTTGGCTGAATCGAATTCCCAGATAAAATCTTAAATCCACTCTTATTGTATTGTTACACCGAGTTTCTTTGCCCCTATCTAATATTTCGCCCTTTCAAATAAATCATTTTAGTTTTGCTCGCAGGGGGTCAGAATTAAATTCCAGCCTCGACCTATTGGTTTAAAGCTAAACTTTAATTACTCATTTCAGGTTAGTTAATGTGGGCTGCGGCCGTGCTACAGATAATTCTTCTCCGTGGTTAATCCGGCGAAAGGAGGGGCCGAGCCGGACGGCCGGTTTATGACAATCAGGCGTTAATTATGCGCAGGGAGCCAGTCGAGCGTGGCCAGATCCAATGTCATTAACACACACCCGTGGCCCGTCTCTATGAGAAGGGCACTCATTACTTCCTATTATTCTGAGAGGAGCATCAGTCAAACGAGGGGGGAAAAAAAGCCCAGCCAGGACGTCTGCATAAGACCCAAAACAACATGCCAGACAAACCCATGTGAGGTGCATTCACAATTTCAACAGAGCCTCGATTCACCGGAGAAATGGAAGAAATTTAGGAACAAAGGAAGAATCTGCACTCGGTTTTATTACTATGTCATAACCATTATGTCAATTTAGTGTTGAATTAAAATGCAATCCTAAGAATTAATGATGATGACTAGAATGAAGTGTCCTGGAGTGTTTTATTCCCCTTACACTCGTAACACGCAGCTTACTGACTGTGACAGGTTTTATTCAATTAAGGAAGCCACGCCTTAATGATTAACTATTGTGGAAGTTTCCTCCTAGTTTACATTGTTCATTACACAGACAAAACGGTTTGATTTGAATTTTTTGTGCTACCTGAATACTTTTTTTTTTACTTTAGCTCCGCCCACACATCCTGACTTGGTATCTTCTATCAGGAATCTTCTCCTTTCAGTGAAGACACATTCAGCATCTTACGACCTTCTGTTAGAGACGTACTCATGTCAGACTCGTCTGATTAGAAGAGGCTGAGCGCCTTGTGTGATGATGATCCTGAAAAAAAAAAAATCTGTTGTCGTTTTTAGAAAAATCGTAAGATCATCCCGAATATTGTTGGCACAAAATCCTGAAGGCACCGAATACAGCAGCTATAAAGAGTCCTGTACTTTACAATCCATGTCACGTTAATGCACAAATAAGAAAAAACAAAACAATAATCTTATCATTATTAACTTTATCGTCGATCATTTCGATAGGAGAGCCTGCTGTGCTCGGAGCTGTTGCTACGGAAACTATAACGTTAATAACATTAACCTGTGTGTTGTTTATAATACTAATTAAAACTTGTACCGGTCGACGTTTGTTCGTCCATAATTAAGACAATTATTGAAATCTCTTTCACCTTAAACAACATCGATAACAAATCTTCACGAAAGAACAAAAATAAATAATAATAATAAAAAAAAAACAACACTTTCATTCCAACTCTTTGAGGCTTAGAATAAACACCGTGGGACGGACGTCTCTGTTCCGTCATCCCTCGGTCCTCGTCTCGGAGCTGCCCATTCGTACGTTTTTTAAAAAAGTAACAAAACCAAACAGGGTGGAATAAATTGGCAGGCGAATTCACTTCCTGAGCCTCATTAGTGAAACCTGTGAAGACATCTGCTCCTAAAAGCAGCTCGTACTAAAGATTTCTACCAGATTCACCAACACGCGCTCGCAGACCTGACACCTGCGCTCCTGAGACTCACATCTGCAGCAATCTGTGGAAGGTTTAATGACCACAGAGCAGACGCCGACGTGAGGACGGTCTCGGGTTCTGTCAACAACCAAACATTCAGACGCTTTGACCCGCGTTATTAAAGTAAAAGGGAAATTCTGCTGCATGTTGTTCCAGTCACCTGGACCTCGGAGTGTTCCTGCAGAGGACACACTCCGACTCAGACCAAACCGTCGCTAAGTTCATCACAGACGCTAGCACGTTTTTAAAAATGATGTCGTGTCTGTGAGTCTGATCTAAAATCAGTCAGGACTCTGTTGTGCTTTCGGTGTGTTTTAGACGTGTGTTTGTCCGTCTGTTTATGAGCTTACACTGAATTTTAGTGTCGAAGAGAAATCTGAGCTGCTTTTTAGACGAAGATGAATAAAAATAACATTTATTGATTTGGTCTTTGTCTTGTGAATATTTGTTTATTAATGACGTCATTCGTCGGACACACAGTTTGTAGAGAACGCACACAGACATGAACTGATCTGATTAGAGACCGGCATCATTACATCATGCATAAAATTATGGTGTCCACTTTTACCATTTTAAATAATACCATAACTTTTGGCTTACTATATAGTCATATAATATATAATATAAAACTCTTCTTGTTTAAAATTCTCACTGAGGGCTAAAACCCTTAAAGAGGAAATCCTAGAACCGCCTCTGGTCTCAGGGAAGAGAAATGGGTTCGATATCAACGTTCACTCTGAAGAGGTTTTTTTTTTGAGAACTTATTTCACCTCTAGTATTGTAGAAATAGTGATGAAACTCCTGAGTGCAAGTCCTGAGTGTCTACTTTCATATGAGCTTCGTATTAACGCCGCCGTGGAGTGAGACGTGAGGAAGACGTTCAGTCGTCGCCGTGGACACGAGGAAAAACAGAGGAAATCTATTTTTTTGGTGTATGGGAAAATGATTTAAAGAAACTCACATAAATTTGATCGATTGTGGAACCATCATAAGAATAAATGCCTCTGTGTTCAGCAGCATCAACTTCCTGATTGGAGTGATAAATATTTCAGGATAAGAAGGCTCAGGATTTCACCTGGACGCTTTCTCTGCCTCGACTGCGGCAGGATTTCCTTCATGAAAATCTCACAATTTTACACTTTTGTGCACAAAGTGTCCAAAGCAGATCTGTCTGGAAATGGAGATCGGACTAAACAGAAACGCGGCGCTGGAGCGAGAACATATGTGACTATTCGGATGGACGCCTGTCCTATTAGACCTCCTGCAGAATGAAGCATCTGTCTGTGATCGTCCTACCTGACCTGAACCGCCTTCATCTGCTTCCTCGTATTTTTGGACGAGAAGAGCAGAAAGAGTGACAGTCTCGATGCGAGAGAGACGGTGTGCTGCGACAACTCGCTGTAATTGTACTAATTAGACCTGCTGGGTAGTTTAATTGAAAGAGTTTGGCAGTGTGATACCGATGAGACTACACACACACACACACACACACACACACACACACACACACACACACACACACACACACACACACACACACACACACAGATGCCATGAAGCATCTCTTACAGAAACGCACCTGTCTCAAGGCGCTCATGCTCAGGTGCTCTCCATAAAGGAGAAACTCAAGAACTCTTACTTCAGCTAAAACGCTCTTTCGAACACGTTACCGTTTCTATAGCAACAGCTCCTCCACATATAACAGAATAGAAAATGCATGTTAAATTCGATCCTCATTTATGACACTTTCACCGAGATGTCTGGTAAACATTTAGAAGAAGGAACTTCAGATATTACGATATCACATCACAGTTACATTGATCTGTAATGTGATAAAACACAACACCGCTATACAGCGACATGCTAACGGTAACGACGCTTCGTCAGATCGTCCCGTGGTCGATTATTGTCCTGTAACCGGACTCCACCGAGTGAGATTAAAACTCTCGCCATCATTATTTGTTTCGCTCCATCGCCGAAACCCTTTTGAATGAATTATTAACCGAGAATCATTATAGTTCTTTCATTGATGAGTACTTAATCGCTCGTATAGCCGAGTGCAGGAACCGACGAGCGCCAGCAGAGAAATAACGCTGGGCTGAACCTCAAGGCTGTGGTGTTTTATTCATGGACATCTGTGTGCAGGGATCACGAGAAGCCTGTAAAGCAACGTTTCTCCATCGGTAGCAGCTGTTTTACAGGCAAGGGGTGCATGCAGATGTCCCTTTGTGCCTCTCCACTCTCGGCCAATCTTTGCTCGCTGTCTTCCTGGCAAGAAAAATCCAGCCTACATTAAGAGGGAAAGTCTTCTCAGGTGATGACAAGTTGCAAAGAAAAACAGCCCCGAGGTGGGAAAGCTCTTGACAGTAATGACTCAGGGCTTTGACAGAAGGCAAGGTTGTATTCTTTACAAAAGCAGAGTAGGTGCAAAATGATAAAAATACCAGATATCAAATACTGCTTTAACCCTAGAAAAGCCCAGCACTCTCTTAACACCATTATATCAGGGGTAATAACAGGCAACATTCTGTATAATCATTTTTCTGCATATTATTCATGTACTGAATGGACCTGCAGGTAATTTCCGAATATTCATCACATTTAGATCTCGTGTACTGATATTAATTCCATCTTATATTTAATATACGAATATCTTAACCTAAGCAATTTCACTATTACTGTAATTTGTATTCATTTAATTCATTGTATTCGTTATAACACACAAAATTCTTTTTTTTATTTTGTCTTAAGGGTCTAGAAGGTTTTGCACATTAATGATGTTTAATGCATCAGTATTCCTAGGGTATCACATTTCCTTACTCTAAAAAAAAAATATTAGAAAAGAATGATTCATCTGGGAAAAGAGTCGACTCCTTGTTATGATGAACCAAACGATCTGACTTTTGAATGGAACGTACCAGAAGTCCAGTGCACCGAACTACAGTAAGTCATGGATCTTTTAGCACCATGAGGTTGGAAGAAAATAGAAAGAGAATGTCTTAAACAGTTGCAGAATCTCCCAACAAATGCAGCACATCTGCGGAGTTGAATCATCGAGCTGATCAAATGATTCTTCATTATTTTTTTCAAATGACCCGCGTTTATTTTTTCACAAAATTCGTTTGTCTTTCTTCATATACGTTTCTTATTCGCTTATTTTCAAGATCCCCCCCCATGCAGTTAATATATTTTTTTACATGCAATATTTCGCACGTGAATCATTTATGATTCTTTTATAATCTACTCGTTTTTTACGTGACTTTTTTTCCCCACGGATGAATCATTTATGCTTCGTTTAGTTCCACCTGTGAGGTTTCCCCACATGATTCATTTATGATTCATTTTCAGCTGTAATTTATGATTCAGATTTTTCACACACAAGAGACCAGACCTACACACTGATAATGACTAAAAACACAATCTCTAAACTATTCTATTACCTCTTCTATCCAGGAGACCATCTGAAACACTTCTTCGGGCTTCCGTGGTCTGTGCTCTTATCAGGTCGGGCCCTAATTTAAACGTGCACATTTTTAGGGCGTGTGTTGTATTGGGATAAGGCTGTCAGGGAAAGATTGATTTGACAGAGCCGCTGGGACTGTGTGTGTTGTTCGGTGGTGAGTGTGAGGCCGAGAGAGACTTGTGGAGTGTGCGATTGTGGGTGTACCATCTGCTGTGGCTGGTCGATGAATCCCTGAGCTCTACACGTACCTGTCTGTCAGCTCTGATCGACTTCAAAGGGCATGAGTTGGAGCCCAACAAGCATAAACATCCAATCGACACGACGCATATGTTACGAGAATGGCGATAAATCAAAGGCCACTTTCAACCGACTGGGAACAGCGTTCGTTGCTTATTCAAAAAATTCCTCCGAATTCTGGGTAGAACATCCCAAAGCGCGGTTACGCTGCTCCACAGGTTCCTGTTCACATCGCCGAAGGCTGAAAGTTTGCCAAGGAATAAGGTCAAGGTCGTATAGATGCTTATTTTGTCAGTACAAAAGCTTTACACTGGGAACGATCGACCCTTCTCGCGCAGGAGTAAATGTATGGTCATTTGTCCTCTTAAATATCACCAGCGCTTAATGACCACCAGCAACTTAATGATTCATTACTTAAAAGGCTACTGCAGTCGTAATGCAATTCATTATTTAAAGAGGCTTGCGTGGCTGCGTGACTCCGAGTCATTTAAAGAAGATTTATCGTCTAGCTCTTTCTCCTCCTCGTTCGTCCGGACGATGATAAAATATTACAGTTTAAATATGCTGTACTCTCAGACAGTAGGATGAACAGACAGTGTGCAGTCTTAATATTCGATCTCTCTGTGTTTAAATAGTGATCGGTTTCCTCTTATTAATGAAGATTTTTTTTTTATTCTTCCAGGCTGCTCTGAGATTCCCTTTTCGATGGATCGTAAGAGCTAGAATTGCAGAGTCACACAGTAAAAAAAAAGGAATTATTTTACGCCATTAAGGTGAGCCCCAAATTCGCAGACGTTCGCGGTTCTTCTTAAGTACTGAAAGTTTACGCATCAGGCAATGACGCAGGATGAGAAAAAATATTCAAGATGGCCGACGGCACTCAAGCGAATGAGGCGTCTTACAAACGTCTCATAGGGTCAGCACTATCAAGCTAACACTGTTGTGCCCGTAAACAAGGCTCTTAACCCTCTCTGGTCCAGTGGTGCTAAATTTTGTCTGACCCTGTGCTCTGACCCCAACCTCCAAAGTTATATGTATAGGATATGTGAAGAAAGAAACACCTGAGGCACACGGGTTCGATTCCCGCCTCCGCCTTGTGTGTGTGCATGTTCTCCCCGTGCCTCGGGGGTTTCCTCCGGGTACTCCGGTTTCCTCCCCCGGTCCAAAGACATGCATGGTAGGTTGATTGGCATCTTTGGAAAATTGTCCGTAGTGTGTGAGTGTGTGAGTGAATGAGAGTGTGTGTGTGTCCTGTGATGGATTGGCACTCCGTCCAGGGTGTATCCTGCCTCGATGCCCGATGACACCTGAGATAGGCACAGGCTCCCCGTGACCCGAGAAGTTCGGATAAGCGGTAGTGAATGAATGAATGAATGAATGAATATCCCAACATTGGAGGTTGGGGTCAGAGCACAGGGTCACACATGAGATATGGGCCTTGCTCAAGGGCCCAACAGTGGCAGCACTGGTACCCTGAACCCTGGTCCTAAAATCAACAACCCAGAGCCTTAACCACTTCAGCCACCTCCGCACTATAAGAGAAAACAAAAAACTAGTCATGTGACCAGTTACATAAAACCATCCCATGAAAACACACGTTTATATTTAAATCTATGATATGAAGACAATGTCATTAAGAAATACAGCCATTTATTTCCCCTCAGTAAAAATAACAATATGCTGAAAACGCGTCTAATCAGAACAGAGACTTGACAGATACATCTCTGATATTAAGAATAATACAAACATGAAAACAAATAAAATTGTTGTTAATTATTGGCTCAAATGCTCCCAGCAATAAAAACCATGTTCCAGGTCAGACAGTTAAACATCAGCAAGTTGAAAAGTTTCTCAAAGTCGCCGTGACGATCCGGTGTCTCAGTGACTGACAGAACGTCAGCGCTTCAGCCTGGAAACCGCATCTCCTTCACCTTATCAATAATATCACCCCATCGTCCCGTTTTATTTATTTATTTATTTCATTTTCTAAGGTGCTGCAGCTATATCTCTTGCACGAAGCGATCTAAAAAGGAAAAAAAAAAAGAATCAGCTCAAGTTTTTATATCCTGTCATAAAGTAGCAGCTGCTGAATGCTAAACGCTAAGACTAAGTCTGGTAGCGGAATATTTTTCCTGACAGGTTGAGCCTGTCAAGGTGACATCTCCTGATATATGCACAGCATTACTGAAAATCAGAACGTCAAGAAATATTTGCAGAGGTTCGATGCCGGGAAGGACAGAGCAGCCGTGTGGAATATTCGGAAAGTGTAATTCCACAAGTAACCATACGCCGTCGGAGACAAGATAATAATTAGACTTTACAATTTCCTGGATGGAAGGCACGGTGGCTTAGTGGTTAGCACGTTCGCCTCACACCTCCAGGGTTGGGGGTTCGACTCCCGCCTCCACCTTGTGTGTGTGGAGTTTGCATGTTCTCCCCGTGCCTTCGGGGGTTTCCTCCGGGTACTCCGGTTTCCTCCCCCGGTCCAAAGACATGCATGGTAGGTTGATTGGCATCTCTGGAAAATTGTCCATAGTGTGTGTGTGTGTGTGAGTGAATGAGAGTGTGTGTGTGCCCTGTGATGGGTTGGCACTCCGTCCAGGGTGTATCCTGCCTCGATGCCCGATGACGCCTGAGATAGGCACAGGCTCCCCGTGACCCGAGGTAGTTCGGATAAGCGGTAGAAGATGAATGAATGAATTTCCTCTTTAGAAAAAGCTTGATATTTTCTATATATTTTCCCCCTTTCTTAATATACAGTTAATTCGACTTTCATTATAAATCTTCTTTGTCTGTTTTTATTCTATTTAATGCTAATTTCATGACCCGGACAGTCGAAAGAATTTCACCGCACGGCGTACTGTGTAAAATAGCGTGCGCGACCAATAAGACAATAAGAATTTAAATCTGAGATCATTGAAGGACGGAAATATAAACGATCGACTATTTCTAGCTGCGGGAACTTACAGTAGGTAAGAACAGGAACTAGCTTGTTCGCTAACGTTGACTAAACGTGGGCGTGTCCGCATCAGAGACGTGACAGAGTTGAGAAAAGTTCAACTTTATACAAAATCGCTGCACCGATGGGAGTAAAGACAGTAGAGGTCGTGTGATCCATAGCAAAGGGCACACGCTAGTTCTTCTTCACCTCGTTTATATGACGCGCATAAACACTGGGGAATTTTATACACAAACACCAAATCCTCACTGGCTGATAAACGTTGTAACTATGGCAACGTGTAGGTTAGGAACGCCACTAATGACGTCAGTGTTCAGTGACTGAAGACTTGTATGAATGTAGCATAACTTTGTGTATATACTGTAGCAGAGTTTGCTGCAGGACACGAAGCCTCAGGTATGACGGCTCCGGGGCCTCGTTAAGCGTCAGTCATGTGTGGAAAAAAAATAAAATAAATTTGCACTCACACCATTGAGTGTCAGAAAAAATGCACACGGCAAACACCTAGCCTGTCGCTCCCACAAGGTTCTTCTTCATCTTTAGCGCTTGATGTTCGTTCGCACATGACAGCGCTTTCTGCAAGTGTCAAAACGAAGGAATTAAGAGAAATAAACGCTACTTGACTATTACTATTTTGCACTATTGTGGTGTAAAGAGTTTATAAATAATCAGTGTGACAGTCAGAGTGTGTTTAATACAGATTTAAGAGCACGAACATATGTATACAGTGGTCTCCATAAGTATTGGCTCCCCAACATCAACATGAACAGAAATGATATAAAGACATAAAACTAATGACACTCTGAAGAGAACTCTATAGAACTGAAACGTACACAACATCATCAGAGTGTGTGTGTGTGTGTGTGTGTGTGTGTGCGAGGGGGGAGGTGGTGTAATGTCTAATTTACAGTGTAATGGATCTATAACTACATTATTAAAGCTGAAATTAAAGCAAAATTTTTGGCTTCACGTTTGAAATAACCAACAAGTACGAGCTCGGATATGTGGAGGAGTGTGGGAGTAAAGAAGGAGGCGTGTGATTTGTGGCGTAAACATCGACTGAAAGCTGCTTCGGTGTCTGCTGCACTTCACCGCTCCACCCCTCCATCCCTCCATCCCTCCACCCCTCCATCATTAAATCAATCTGACTCTTAATAACCTCACCCTAATGGCCACTGCTACTTAGGAGTCCCACAGAGACGCATTCGCACTTCCTGCTTCAGACAACGGCCTTAAATGCCCTGAAAGAAAGAAAGAAAGAAAGAAAGATAGAAAGAAAGAAAGAAAAAGAAGAGAAAGAATAAAAATCATGTTTAGAGAGAGTCCTGGTTATTATCAGGAGTGTATCTATGCACTAATGACATTTTCAGTTTGAAATAACTTACAAAAAAATCTACACTATGAATTTCCACATAGCTCCAGAAGTATTGGCACCCCCAATAAATATGTGTAAAAAAAAAACTAGTGAAATGACAAAAATATTACCATAGTGATAAAACAACAGAACGTATCATGTATAATAAGTTTTGGCACCCTGCACATGACAGCTCTCGGTTCTTTTCCTATAAATAATTTCTACTATTTACAAGGGTGCCAATACTTTCTGTCTATATCTTAGGCTTTCATATGCCACAATCGCGAATAATTAAGCAATCATTTTTCTTTTCAAGTTGAAATGTCACATGTTACAAGAGCTGATGAAACGGACCATTAAGAAATATTCCAGACACTTTCTCCTTTTTTTTCTCTAAGAAGACAATCATTAAAGAATTAAAGAATAATTAAAGAATTTAAAGAGCCTGTTGGCCATTTAATGCATTTTATCTTCCAAATAATATAAATCTAAGTTACGTAAAACTTTTTTGTTTCTCCCTCAGTCCATCCCTCCATCCCTCCATCCCTCATTTTTGTATATTCTCTCTGAAACTCCTGAACGAATTTCTATTTTGAAGGTTTTTTAGGTTTCTATGTAGAGAAGCTACTGTAAATAAAAAGCTAAATTATTCTTTAGCATTCTTTTATTTATTTAAAAAAAAAAAGGTTTTCAAGCATTTTTTAATGTTTTTTTTTTTTAATAATTAAGCCTTAAAGCTTCTCATAAAGAGAAAAAAAACCTAAATGTGGACTTCAAGAACCATCACAGGAACATGATGGAAATCTGAACACAGTATTGATTCGGACAGCTTCAGGAAACCTCGGGTTCTTATGAAGTTTGTGAAACAGATGTTAAAATTCTACTAATCACAGTCTATAAAATAAAATCACCGTACTGTGTGTTTTAATCGTTCCTAAGCTCTGCTTCTAAGCTTCTAAGCTCTAACCATCATTTCTCACACCTGATGGAGCTAATCAGAGACTTCAGGAGAGCTTCGGATTAAGCTTACGGCACTTTTTCGTATTTCCGGTGATGGAATCGTGTTTCACGCTTCTGATCAGAAACCTACACGAGAAAATGAACGTGGACTGTTTGCGCTCGCTAACACTTTAGGAAGTAAAGCCTCGGTTACAGTGTTCACTCCAGGAAGAAAGAAGAAGCTGGAGCACTAGATAAACGCAGATCATCCAACAACACGATTCTGGATAACAATAAATCAAGCAAATATCCCAGGGTTAATTGTAGCTTAGCTTCAGTTTGCCTAAGTTAAATCTGCAAGAATCACAATATGATATTTTATTTTTTTAATATACAGAAATTATCACAACATATGTTTTCATATATAGGTAGTTTTCAATCCCTATAAATAAGCGTCTGATATTGTGTCTGTGAATCTGATCTAAAATGTGTCAGGACTCTCGGTGTGTTTTAGACGTGTGTTTGTCCCTCTGTTTGTCCCTCTGTTGATGATCTTACACTGACTTTTAGTGTTGAAGAGAAATCTGAGCTGCTTTTTAGATGAACAAACACTCGGAGCGTCTCAGAGAACAGAAACGGGTTCGATATCAACATTTACTCTGAAGATACAAACATCTGTGTGGGGAAAAATAACCGTTTTGTATTTTTGGATCTTTTCTATGAAACTCTATGATCCTCATATCAGATCAATACTCATATGAGCTTCATATTAACACCGCTGTGGAGTGAGACACGAGGAAGACGCCCAATCACCAACATAAACAAACAAACACACAATAACAAGGACAACAACAACAACAACTCGACAATTTCTAGTTATGTTAAATGTCATGGAATGTCATTCATCTATAAAACACTGACTTCATCCTGGACCTCAGTTTAATTTTCTCTCTTGATGTCAATAAATAATCAAATTTAACTTTTACCTCTTAAAGCTAAACAAAAAGAACAATGTCTGTACAGAAAAATGATCAGTACAAAGCCTGCGTCCTGCTACAATGGAAAGTCTTCGTATGCGATGGAGCCGTTGCTATAGAAACGTTAACGTCGTTTTTTAAAATGAAGTGCACCGCTCTGAGAGCCACTGTGACAGAAAATGAATCAACACCTTCCCTTCATTAATCAAAGCAGCCCTTAATGAATGAAATCAACAGTTCCGTACGTTAACTAAGTGGAAACACGTTAACACGTTAAAGGATAATGAAAAAGATGAAAGGATTAAAGATGAATGTGGCTTTAACATTTTAGCTCTCTGTAGGAGAACATCAAAGCTGAGACAGGTGGAAAATATCAATCTGATCTGCTCTGTAGCTTTCTGTAGCGTGGTGTTGTGTCTCAGGTTTCACAGCAGAGAGCGGTGTGGAAGAATCGAACACCAAACCTTGTGCTCAGCGTATCGCTTCCTTCTACACCGGGATGCAACCCTGCTGCCGTATGATGTCATGACGTATTATCCTTCCTGCGGGGGTGTGTGTAGAGACCCGGCTGAGACTGGGAGTGTGTTTGTGTAAGATCGGATCAGCATATGCTCCTGTGTGTGTGTGTGTGTGTGTGTGTGTGTGTGTGTGTGTGTGTATCATGTACTGTAGATGCTGTGTGTATTGGGGATCATATTTCTGTGGTGCAAATCAGCATCGTTCCAGTTTCTGTCTCTGAGGGCGAGGGGTTGCTGAATTACTGAATCTTTTCCCTCAGGCAGCTGGAGGGTCTCCAGATGTTCAGCCTGCTTTATTCACCCACACACACACACACACACACACGGGTATCGAACCTCATCATCCAGTCACATTAATATTCCTTTCCTTCAGTGCTTGGACCCTTCTTCTTCTCCCTGAGGTCTCAGATTTCTCCCATTTCTTTTATCATGCTTCAAGCAGGCAATAATGCAGCTTTAATGTCTGAAGTAACTAATCTGTCTCTTGGTACAGCTTGAAAATCCAGAAAACACCAGAGAGAGCCTCGTTGTTCCTCCCCGTAGCCCTTAATGACAGCGTCCCATTAATAAATGAGAGAGTTTTCCTCCATGTGAACAAACATCTGTCTTGCGCAACCCCACTGTTTGCTAATCATTTCACTGTTCTCGTTTCATCGTGCGAGCCACAAATAACAGAGGCTCACACCTGCATGTCATCACATTCGCATCCAACACACCGTTATTTCAGGATTTATCACCGTTCATTAAGTTTTCTCGTTATTTCACAGCTGACGCAAAGTAGTGATTTACCTGAGGAGTTGTCAATTAGGAAAGCTTGATTACGGCTAATCTGAGGAACCCGGTTTGACGATGTTCGGAAATATAACGCGTATCCAACTCATCTTGAAAGAAAAAAGAGCCTTAAATGTGACATGGCCATGAATACAAAATAGAGACAAATAATAAATGAAAGAGAAACCAACAGAGTGTGTTAGTGAGGTGTTGAGCCAACACGAGCTGCCAGAATATCGATTCTGCACGTCTCTGGAGCCGTGAAGCTCCGTTCTTAAAAAAAAAAAAAACGGCTCTGAAGGTATAAAAAAAAAAACAACAACTAAAAAACAGTATTGTGCAATGTTTCCATGTCAAACACTGACCAATCAGAGCACATGCTGGAAAGTAAATAAGGAAAACATGATCAATCAGGATAAATCTTATATAGAGATCAAGCTAGGCTAGTTGGTTAGCTTAGACTAGCAACGTGCTAACTAATGTGTGTGTCGTATAGATCATTAAAAAAAATTTATTATACTTTTAGCTCATAATAAAATACATTACAGTTACAAACAACAATTAAGGAAACACATAAACAAACAAAAACATTTTTTATAACAGAAAAAGTTTTACAAGTTAAGAGCATTTTTTTAAATAATAAATATAATAGCATATTTTTTTTAGCTTATGCTAGTTAGTTTAGCTAGCCTAAGCTAACTAACTAGCCTAGCTTGAGCTAGACATGAAATTCATCATGATGCAGATGAAATGAAGGTTCAAAATAAAAGTTAAAATCAAAGTTTTCTTAAAAAAAAGACCCTTCGTATTATTCATTGAGCTGAAAGTATAATTAAAAAAAGAAACAAAACAAAAAACCCACACACAACAACAACAACAACAACAACAACAACAACAACAACAAACACTCTAAAGCTACATGATGTAAGGGTGTGAAATGTCGCCCTCTCTGGTGAAAGAGCGATACTGCATGTTATTGATGCGCTTTATAAATTGGGCTTTGCTTTACACTGCACATATGAAAGTGGCAGGTAATCCAAGGCTGTGTTTTAAAACAGCACAATAACATTAATTAGTGATTAGACTCTTGAGAAGAATAAAGTAATCTTAGTAAACAGTATTTGAGAAGAGTTCAGAAGGAAAACGATATTAAAATGTTGATGAAAGGGCAAATCGTCTTTATACATCGTGAAAACTGCTCAGAAACCAAATCTCTCCAAGTTACAAAACTGTCAAGTAATTAAAGATTTATTAACAGAAATGAGCTTTAAATCCAGATCTCCTGGACTGGAGCTTGAAGTCGGTTCTCCACCGCTTCACTCTGTTCATACACCACGGTTGCTAATAGATGAAACACACCATCATTTATTATCCATTTTACCTCCATTGGATTTGCTGTAATAAATAAACCGTCCTTTTTTGATTCGCCGAGGATGCGGCCAAGCTCTTTCAGGAAGATTTCATCATCGTTCGTTCAGAATTTGGCTCCTTCTATTAGACGGTCGGCTGGCAAAGCAGACGGGTGGAGCGAGAACAGAGCGGTGATGAATGTGTGAGGATCAAATCCCATAAACGAAAGCATTTGTCTTACAAAAGGAAGAAAGGCAGAGAACCAGTCGGTGAAAGGCTAATACACAGAAATACACCAACTTAGGAAGTAAACAGTTTACCATTTGATGGAATCAAACCACGTAGCCGAATCTAAAAAATCTTCACCAGAGGCAGATAAAACTAATATCTCTCATTATGTGAGAATCTTTTGAACGACTCACTAAAGAATCAGTCGTTTCTTTCATTCAGGTATCATTTATAGTCACTTAAACCCAAGCCACTTGTTTTATTGTTTGTAGACACGAGTGAATCGTGCGTGAGTGAATCGTACTGGTCCAACTTCATTCAGTGGATTGTTTCGTTCAAGACAGTGATACTTTTCATTTTAATGAATCCTGTCCAAGCTCTCTTGATCACATCTGTGGATTTCCATACTGTTGCGTGTTTGTTGTGATGGGAAATAAGACAAAATATGAACGATTCGTATAGGACTTGAATCAGTGAAAAACATCTTAACAAATCATTTGACCAAATGGACTCAGATTTTAATACCATTACTTAACACCAATTACTTTTTTTTTCAAACACAATCCTGTATGTTTTTTTTAAATCTATCCTGCTGATAAATCTGCTTGAATAGATGTTGATCTCATTCCAGCAGTTTGATAGTTAAACATGATTTGGTCATACTTTATGGTTCTTTAGGTAACGGCACGATTTAAAGCTGGTAACTCAAGAGGAGTTCTCGCCTCATCATAGCCAAATTATGTCTCCCTTCGTCTCTCTCTCTCTCTCTCTCTCTCTCTCTCTCTCTCTCTCTCTCTCTCTCTCTCTCTCTATCTCTCTCTCTTTGTGTCCTCAGACATTAGAGCGAAATGGAGAACCCTGGGTGGTGTGTAAACAGCCCGGGGCTTCAGCACAACACTGCTCCATTCCTCTCCTGCCAGTCATTTATAATTGGACGGCCAGACACGAGCAATTTGTGGGACAAGCCAAAGCAGCCAGAGCGAAGATGCAAAACACAAAGCAGGGTAAAAGCTACACAGGAAAGAAAAGTGTGTGTGTGTGTGTGTGTGTGTGTGTGTGTGTGTTTGTGTGTGTGTGTATCCACAGCCTACAGGTAACTCTACTTTTTATCTTCTTATAGAGTCATTTTTAAGCATATATTACGTAAGCTTCCAAAAGTGAAAAATAAATAAATAAAACTGCAGCATCAATGAATATTCATTAATATGCAACTTCATAAACACTCGCTACCTCCTCTAGCTATCCCTAATGGCTAAATCAGCTAGTTACCTGCTAGCTAACTAGCTTGTGTTTGTGTTGATAATTAGCACACATTGACATTCTAATCCTAATTCAGTAGGACAGAATCAATGAATATGGATGAGTATGCTAATTAAGAAATGCCACAATAGTGGTCAGCTTGTTACTAGCTAGCAAACTAGGTCACTAATAAGTGTTAACCTGCTTAAAAGATGTTTAATCGACTGACAACGATGGCTTTGGAAAAATCTCCTACAAGTTTATCCTAATTCAAAAAACTTAGTATGCCTGAATATGCAAATTGAGAAATGCCTCATTTTCTTTCTTCAATGCTTAAGAGTTTGATGGCTGGTCGCCTGCTAGCAAGCAAGCACACATTTGTCAATTGTTGATGATTAGTGGGTGTTAGCCTGTTAAGCTTTGTTGTGATGTTTAATCACTTAGCAAAGATGCTTGAGAAAACATTTAACACCATTATCCTTAGCAAAACTATGAATATGTATGAATATGTACGAATATGCAATTCCCAGCTAGACACCTGCTAGCAAACTAACTCATGTTTGTCGGAGGTCCGAAATGAGTGCTTGTTAAGCTGCTGGAAGAGAGAATTTTACACAGATCAACAGTAAATTGTCTACGAACATCTCTCCACACCCACACCATCTTTCAAAATAGAAGGATCTACAAATATGCATGAATATGCAAAGGGGCAAGAATGCCCCCTTTTTCCTCCAGACATTCAGAATAAACAAACTCCGTTACCATAGCAACAACAACATCAGAGGAACAAGGTTATCATAGATCGTTTGCCGCACCCGAGCTTTATCTCCCAGGACTTTTTTTTGCATTTAATTTGCATATCACATGTGATTGGTTCACATGCATGGAGCATATTTTGTGACATCACAAAGTGACCGTATTTTATACAGAAGTATTTAATGGCAGGAAATTGAGGTGTTTTAACCATAATATATAACATAACCGTAGATCCAGGTGGAGCTGCGCATTCAAATATGACTAACTTTCTTCATTCAGTCCTCAAAAGTGCCCCGATCAAAAATAATCACTCGCTCCATGAACAACCACACTGCAGTTTCTTATTTAAACAATAAGCTGCTTGTCCTGAAAACAAAATAATACCAAGAAACCTATTTTTTTCTTTCAGAAAAAACCCTCATCAGACAGACGATGATGACATCTTCAACGCGTTAAGATAATCGGCACAACGAAAAGTACTCTTAATGTTTTCCATTGAACAGCCGTGAGGCGTGCAAACTTTTGCATCTGAACGCTAGGTTCTAACTTCTTTTCGACATTTTCATTTCACATTCCTCTAATAATGAAGCTGACTCTTTTTTTCCTTTGTAACAAAGCAGATCCTGAGTTTTAACAGCTGTGTGTGTAACCGAGAGAATGATTTTAACGTCCCACTGATTTTCTGAACTAAACAAAAGTATTACAAGTACTCATTAAAGCCCCATGGGTACAAACGCCTGCTTGTGGCCCAGCATGTGTTTCTGAGAAATAGCCATACTGTACTGTAGGTTCGTTTTTGTGAATACAAACGGAGCGACATAAATCGACGAGGACAAAAACCCACTTCCATGTTACTGTACAACACATTAAAACTGTGTGAAAACGGAGCCACGGATAGAAATAATGACACTCAATGGGGCTCTAAAAGCCAAAAATAGTGCAAGCTAACAAAGACTACAACTTTATTTCAGAACTGTTAGCTGAGGGAAATGAAACGTCTGGTCACTGCTGCAGGTTTGATGACATGGGACAGGATTCTAGAAAGTTCCTAAATTACTGAGTGAATGCTAAAAATACGCTTACAAAAATAGCAGCTTTCTGGCAAATTTGCTAGATTTGGTACAAACTTTTGATAAACATGGGAAACTTTGCCACACATTCACATTTTGTGTATTTCTGGCAAATATATAAATAAATAAATAAATAAATAAATAAATAAATAACAACACCCCCACCCGCAAACAAATAAAGCACCCCCCCATATGCAGTAATCCAGCAACACAGTCATATAAAATACACCAATAATTATCATTAACATTATTATTATTATTATTATTATTATTATTATTATTATTATTATTATTATTATTATTATTATTATTAGTAGTAGTAGTAAAAACCCAACATACATAAAAACCCAACAACAACAACAACAAAAAAGAAATGCAACAAAATCATTCTGCAACAACCTCTAAAGCATTTTTAATAATGAATTGTGTAATTAAAAGTTAAGGAACTACGACACAATCCATGATTTTTGTTTCTAACCTTGCTAGTCATGCTAGTCTCCCGTATCATCTAATACAATCGTACCTGAAGAATCACTACAGGAAGCTACTGAACTGTAAACACAAGAACTCAAGGAATAACACAATGAATTTAATTTCTTTCAGTATCTATCTATCTATCTATCTATCTATCTATCTATCTATCTATCTATCTATCTATCTATCTATCTATCTATCTATCTATCTATCTTGTTGAATCTGTTTTAGCAGAGACCATTGAAATTAGGGCTATTTGTGTCACCTCTACTATGTAGCAGTGATTCACCTTCATCTGGAAGCTGGATGAATTCTTCACTCAGCTTTGGAGGCCTAGAGGAATAGAGGAGTAGAGGAATAGAGGAGTAGAGGAATAGAGGAGTAGGAATGGCATAACATGCCATTGTTCCATACCTGTCCTGACCAGAACTCTGCTCCCAATCTTAGTAGAGTATCGTTTACTATTTCTTACTTTGGCCTGACTTAAACTCATGAAGAAAATTTA
The DNA here is from genome assembly GCF_022655615.1 of Tachysurus fulvidraco. Taxonomy (NCBI): domain Eukaryota; kingdom Metazoa; phylum Chordata; class Actinopteri; order Siluriformes; family Bagridae; genus Tachysurus; species Tachysurus fulvidraco. The sequence goes on from NC_062524.1 coordinate 26,854,422, forward strand.
AACCACAGCATATTAAGACTCACAACATTTACATTTATGGCATTTAGCAGACACTCTTATCCAGAGTGACAAAAAACTGAGCAATTGAGGGTGAAGGGCCTTGCTCAGGGGTCCAGCAGTGGCAGCTTGGTGGGCCTGAAAAGCAAACTCATGACCTACCGGTCAGTAGTCCGACACCTTAACTACTAGGCTGCCTCAACAAACGCAGGTAAGATGCAATAACTTTAATTTTTTTCTACCTTCATATGTCTAAGTTGACATTTAGTAGACTACAAGGCTTAATATTTATTAACTTACAACGTCTAAGTTATGCTTAACGTTTTGATAGCATAGCTACACTAAATAAATAGGCATGAGTGAAGAGCTAATGCTAATGCTAGCTAGCTAATTTCTAGTTTGCAGTGTTAAAAATCATACATTAGGTTAAATTATACCTAGTTATAGTATAATCTGTAATGTGATTCTTTAAAATTATCCATTTAACATAGTGTTTATTCAGCTGTCCTGGTGATTCAGGTTCGGGTCGCGGCTGCTTTTTTATAACTGTTATTAATTTGGCACCAAAATGTGAAATTGTTCCAGTTGAAACTCGTGGCTGTAACGTGAGACTGGAGGTAATGTGGTTCTGCTTCACTTTATTAATAATTCTTCTTTATGGATTTCGGTGACTTTCAAGGAAAATCTGATGCAGGGAAAATTACTGCCAAAATTTATAGACATGGAATTTTCTGATCTCGTTAATCTGCAGATTTGATGAAATCCAAGCACTTCTAAGAACCTCTTCTCTAACAGACTGATAAAGTGCCGCTGCACCTCTGTTCAACACTGTGTCCTGCTTTGAATGTTTCTGAATGACTTTGTTTCTGTTGGTTCTTTCTCTTGGTTCTCTCTCAACTCCATATTGATGTTATTCCTCAATCAGGATGTCTGGAATTTTGGGAAATCTTGAGGTACACAGATGAAGAGCCAGGTAAACGTATAAAAACTACGATGTTTTAGTTTGTTTATTAAAATAGGTTCTTATCCTATTAAATATTTGGTGGATATTTAATCTGCTAGGTTACGTACCTGTTTGTTTCGCTTCACACTCGCATTCGGAAAATTATGTTCAAGAAAATAAATTCCTACCAACAAATTTGACGTACGATGTGATCGAATTCAGATTAGTGAAATTTATTTGATTTAATTTTACTATGCTAATCTTATTTAGTTTAATTACATGTTAAATTAATGGAATCATTTGCATCAGTCTTTGCACTAGAAACGGTTTATTTATTTTATTTTTATATATTTATTTAGTATCCCCCCCCATCTAATTAGTTTCAAACAGAAATTAATAAATTACAAAAAAAACAAAAAACGAAATGAATTTTTATAGCTGCTGTGACAGTAAATGGATAAAAATGATGTACGGTGTGTTGTGTTGTGTATGAGGAAGAGGAGTAACTGTGCTTCATCACACCATCCTGTCGTTTTCCTCTAATTGCATGACACGTTGTTCAGGAGAAGTGACAACAAATACGGATGCAGATTTGATATATTTATAGTTCATCTGCATGCTGATGATTGAGTGCCTCTGCCAGCAGAAATATTGGCACCCTTTATGAAAATAAACAAAAAGTCACGGTAAATAATGCAGTCAGTGCAATGAGAATGATTTCGATGCGCAGACACCACGTAGATATTCACATATAAGGTTGTGTTTTAAAAGAAAAAGTGACATTTTTGTCAAAAGAAACTTTTTTTCTACTAAATTAAATTAAACTAAATTTTCAAAAATGTAAAATTTTGTCAAAAGAAACAATTAAAAAAATAAGTGAATTTTTCAATAATTACTTTTTTCTTTATATTTAATATCATTTTTTTTATTTAAAAAAATTCAGAAAAGCATTTTTTAAAGGAATGAATCTGTTTGCAAGAGCAAACAAACAAACAAACAAACAAACAAACAAACAAAAAAACAAATCTCTAGCCAATTAAGTAATATTCATAAATACCTTCAATTATAAAAAATAAAAAAATAATTTTTAAAAAAATTATTTCTCTATTTTTTTGCTGATGCATCGACGGGCAATTCATCAGCTGAATTCATTAAGCCTTTTGTCTTGTGTGTGCTCAGGTTTCTGGGCTGCCCAAAACTGCCCAAAACTGCCCAAAACTGCCCAAAACAAAACAAAACAAAACAAAACAAAACAAAACAAAAATGGACAGCTTCTTCAGGAAGGCATCAGATATTCAGTAACATCAGTTAAACCCACTCCGATCCAACACCGATCCGTTTCCCATCCTGGTCTATTTTTGAACGGACAGTTTCCATGGCAACAGAGCGTTTGCCATGCGTTTTTTCCCCCCAAGGTCTGACCATAGGTTTGAGTACAAACAGAGCAAGATGGAACAACAACAACAGGCAGAGACTCGCTTATTTTTACTGTCACTCCATCTCGAACGCGAAACACCATGTGACAACGCAGACGGGTATGGAAATGAGGCTGGCCGAAAGTCTTGTGTGTGTGTGTGTGTGTGTGTGTGTGTGTGTGTGTGTGTGTGTGTGTGTGTGTGTGTGACCATAAAGTGTAGGCATATGGTGCTTCTATTAGCATGTAGGCGCCTGGTTTCTCTTCAACAAACATCCGGTCTTTAATGGCTTCTCCGAGTTTTGGTTTAAAAACATAAAACAAACAAAAACAAACAAACAAACAAACAAAAAAAGAGCCACTTTTTCCATTTTTTTTGCTGTCAGCATAAATTTTGGCACCCTTTTTAAAGACCAACAACAAAAAGAATTACACTAAATGATTAACGGTGCATCGAGTGATATTTAGAACAGAAACATATAAGATTGATCTATATTAGCCATTTTAAGTTTATATTTTTTACATTTATTAATTATTTTGTTAAACACTGATGTCTTAGCTGCAGTTTTTTTTTTAAATTTAAAAATTTTTTTTTGTTTGTTTTAATTTCTTTTGCTTTGTTATCTTAGTGTGTTTATCTGCTCCGTGTCCGGTCCTCGGTGACTTTTCCTCTTCTTTGAACCTTTAGCACAAATTCTTCTCTTTCTACTTTTGTCTTTTCAGCTTGTAACCCCTGCTTGATATTTTGATTGTAATAACAGATCATCTTCACATAATGTTATCTACCAGCGTTTTGACCCCTCTATGGATTTTTGACTTCACCCTAATAAAACATGGCTGTTTGTCTTTATTTAATTTTTTCTTTTTTTAAAAATACATTCTCCTTCTGGTTCATTTTCAGCACACAATGTTTTCCCACCACATGATTATTACATACAGGTCAGAACAGGTCAAACCCTTTCTCAGTGTGGATCAGCTCCTCCTACGTTAAACAATGCGAAATAAAAAATAAATAATGCCGACGGATTAAGAGGCGAGTCAGACGGTCACGATGGGTCATGTGCGCTGTGGAGATTTAGCTGCTATCACAGACTATGTTGAAGGAAAATAGGAAAAATCCAATGAAAAGTTTAAATCTGATGCAATGCTAAAAACTACAAAAAAAAATCTTTCTTACAGAATAAAATACAGAATGCTTCGATTATTGTACCTGATGAACTTTTCTATAAGTTCTGAACAATAATTTAAAAATTATATTTTGCTTTAATTAACATGATCATATCAGTAAAAAAAAGGGGGCACGGTGGCTTAGTGGTTATCACGTTCGCCTCACAGCTCCAGGGTTGGGGGTTCGATGCCTTGTGTGTGTGGAGTTTGCATGTTCTCCCCGTGCCTCGGGGGTTTCCTCCGGGTACTCCGGTTTCCCCCCCCCGGTCCAAAGACATGCATGGTAGGTTGATTGGCATCTCTGGAAAATTGTCCGTAGTGTGTGAGTGTGTGTGTGTGTGTGAGAGTGTGTGTGTGCCCTGTGATGGGTTGGCACTCCGTCCAGGGTGTATCCTGCCTCGATGCCCGATGACGCCTGAGATAGGCACAGGCTCCCCGTGACCCGAGAAGTTCGGATAAGCGGTAGAAAATGAATGAATGAATGAATGAATGAATGAATGAATGAACGAATATCAGTAAAAAGAGGCATCAACCCTGTGAGGATCCTGAAGCATCTAGAGATGTTTCAGCTCCAGTTAGATTTCACTTCATGAAGATTTCAGACATTTAAAGAGAAGATGGAACTCCATGTGGTCTCTGAGGACAACAACCTCCTCATATATACACAATTCTCAGACTGTATCTGACTGTAGAATGGACATTATTCATAACAACACTCTCTGGTGTTTATAACAGTTTATAATCACACCCTCCAGTGTCACCCAAATGAGGATGAGGTTCACGTTTGAATCTGGTTCCTCTCAAGGTTTCTTCCTCTTCCATCCAAGGGAGTTTTTCCTCACCACAGTCACCTCAGACTTGACATTGGGGATAAATACAAACACATTTAAATATAAGTCTAATATGAATCTTGAGTTTTTTTTATACTATATTAATATTTGTATAATATCAAACCTTTTGTACTATATTTCTTATGTTCTTTAAATCTACTCTGAGCCAAAGTCAATTGTTAAAAGGGCATTAGAAATAAAATTGAATTGAAAAATGAATTGAACTGAATTTCAGGTGTTCTAATTTTACATGAAACACCATTATTTCATATTCAGTATCCGCTGCAATTTAGCCCTCTGTTGTTTCCGGATTTCTCTACAGTTCTGCTTTTCATCCCTCTCTCAGGACTGAAATCTGACTTCAGATTGGGAACTGAAGAGCTTTTATTTTGTAATATACTCCAATTTATCATAATGTACTAATTTACACACGTATCTTGTTTCTAGTCCTGATCGCTTTGTTATCTTATGGTGTTCACCTATTCTGTGTTTAATCCCATTTGGCCTAATCTTCTAGCTCTTTGCTCTGAATGTAATAACATATCATCCTCGTGTAAAGCTGTCGGCTGCCATTTGAATTAAAAAACATATAGACTTTTTTTTGCCTGAGATCCAGATCTGTGACGACAAAATAAGAAGTAAATAAAAACCAAAGACAAAAACAAACAAACAAACAAACAAACAAAAAAAAGTGCCACAAGATTATCTGCATACAGATCAGTGAGACTGTTACACAATACACACACACACACACACACACACACACACACACACACACACAAACTATTTATTTATTTATTTATTTAATTATTTATTTATTTATAATTTATATATATATATATATATATATATGTATATATATATATATATATATATATATATATATATATATATTTACAATTTATTAAGAGGTGAGATTAAAAAAAATCTATATATATATATATATATAAATATAAATAAATAATACATATAATATATATTTTAATATATTTAATATATATTTTATATTTAATATTTATTTATTATTATATATATATTTTTTACAATTTATTAAGTGGTGAGATTTTTTTTGGACATAGACGTATCAAAGAAGAAGAAGAAGAAGGAGAAGAAGAAGAAGAAGAAGAAGAAGAAGAAGAAGAAGAAGAAGACAAAGAAGCAGCTCTATGACCCCCACCGCCCCCTAAATAAGACGTTTTTTTATGAGACTGGATTTTGTCTTTTTTTCATTTTAGCTAGATGGTTATGAGAGTAAACTAGCAACTCATAACAGATGACAAAGCACATTTAATTCCATACATACATCACTAAGTTACAGCTGAACTGCTAACTGAACCAGTATGGAGGTTTTTCCCCCTGGAGGATGTTCGTCATGCTGATTCAGCATCTAGACTCCATTACAAATTTCTAGAGTGATTACGGCTTTAGACTAATGCACAGATTTTGCTGTGTAAGTCTCAGAACCTGCTTCAGGCCCAAAACTTCACATCTCCATTTAATCTATTTTAATTGAATTGAATTTAATTTAATGGAGAGAATCCTGCTGAGACTGAAGCCTCATTTTCCATCAAAGTCAAAAGAAAAACAAGGAAAACTCCAAAGGTACTTTAGTTTAGTTGCAAATGATTTCATTTTAGTTGGATATGTATGTGCATAAAAGTCATGAATGAATCGTTTATTTCCACATGATTAATTTTGTTATATGTGATTTTGGCACGAGTCATTATTTCCACATGATTCATTAGCCACATGATTCAGTTTGTTACGTGATTTTTGTAATTGAATCATTTATTTCCACATGATTCATTTTCCACATGATTAAATTCCCACATGACTCATTTCGTTACGTGATTTTTGCAAATGAATCAATATTTCCCACATGATTAATTTTGTTACATGTGATTTTTGCACGAGTCATTATTTGCACGAGTCATTTCCCCACATGATTCATTTTGTACCATATGATTTTTGCACATGAATCACTTCTACACAATTAAATCCCTACATGATTCATATATTCACATGTGAATTTTGCACATGAATCAATATGTCCACATGATTCATTTCCCACATGATTCATTTTGTTAAATGTGATTTTTTCACATGAATCTTTATTCCCACATGATTCATTTAGCACCCGATTTATTTTGTCATGTAATTTTGGCACATGAATCACTTCTACACGATTCATTTCCCACATGATTCATTTATTCAGATGTGATTTTTGCAAATGAATTATTTATTTCCACAAAAAAAAAATCGTTTCGCACGATTCATTTACTTCCAGATGATTTATTTTCTCACACAATTCATTTCTTTCAAACTTTCATTTATTATTCACAGAGAGTTGATGCTGCAGGATGAGAAAGTCGAGACCCAACTAGTATTTCTTTCATTCAGTATGCATTCACTATGCATTTGTTGCATTAGCTTGCATTAGCTAGCAGGGACTGCAGTTTATCAGCCGTAATTCGGTAGAGGTAAATTGAACGGCTTTGTTTTTTTTTTAAGACTATGCATGGATTATTTATGGAAGAGAAACCGAAACAGCAGGTAATCTCACATTTTGGTGTGAAAGTTTTTTTTTCTGCAATCAGAAGGTGGTAATTACAGTTAGTCCCATATGATGCAGACACATTAGCATAAATGCAATGAGGCATGCACTATTTCCTGCTAAAGGACGGTTTTAGATTCGTTCCGGATCTCCCTGATTACACCCGCTTATTTTTTTCAATAAGGACGAGAGCTCGTTAGTGTTAGCAGGTGGTGTTATAGAGGGTCAGATCCGATCAGACCCTGGGGATTCTTGTGGAGTATCAGGGTTCCGCTGCTACGTTTCATGTGTGTTATAACCAGAGCGCTGTAGAATCCTTGAGTCTCAGGTCAGATTGGACGACTACGACTCTAACTGAAGGACGATGGCAGATGCTCCACATAAATAAATCCAATACCCAATAATTATTTAAAAATAAGCTGTGAAATAATATAGATTTTTTTTGTATAATTTTTTTTTATAAAGCTCCAGTCTACAATTATTTTTTTGAGGCATATTTAGAATAGAGGAGTTTTTTTTTTTTTTTGTAATGTACCAGACAAACTGACTCAGAGTTAAATACCTGACATGTGAACAAGTTAGGAAAACAAACCAGACTAAAACAAGAACAAAAAACATATCTGATTGTTCACTAATTGTCTGTAAGTACATGTTAATAGCACATTTATGGGTAGAGTCTCCGTTCCAGAAATGTTGTTTTCTTCGACCTCTTCAGGACAGAAGAGTTCTTTGAAAAACGTCCGATGCCTCGGACACGGAAATTAATGGGGTTCATGGATTGGTCGCAGAGAAAGAGTGACAGAAACGTCTGAGGTCAAACCCAGATTGGATTCAGCTTGGAATGATCTGAGCGCAGACGCATCAGGGTTTAAACAGATAAACCGGTTAGGCAATAAACACAATACAATTGCATACATTAGGAACCCAGACCAGTGACTGGATGGAATGTCAGGACTAGAACAAGCAGAAACTCACAAACATTCTTTCTGTTTTATGAAATTCATAGGAAAGTGAGAGAACAAGTCATTTCTACACCATTTAAAGGTGCGGTCTCTGATGTTTGAAAGCCAATGTTGACATATAAAATCACCAAAACAAACACGCCCCTATCCCAAACGGGTCCCACCCCTGTATCGGTAGCTCCGCCCACACATACATACGTAACCCAGGCGACTAACAGAAAGAAACGTGTCTTTATCATAGCTGAAGGGAAGAACAATACGATTGTAGATAAACAAACAAGCAAAAATGCCACACAAGCATAATGATGTAAAGGACAAAGGCATATATTAGTTCTGTGTAACAAAGCAAAACCAACGTTACTCACCTATCGAGAAGGAAAAAAGCGCCTCGGCGTCTTAAGTAAAGTCGGCCACATATTCACAGGTCGGAGTTTCCCGAGTCAGTAACTCCTGAGCTAAACGCTGTTACTACACAAAACGCGGTTGTAGCTGCCTCTCTACATTACTACGATAGAAAAGAGGTGTTATTTGTGTAGTAACAGCGTTTAGCTCAGGAGTTATTGACTCGGGAAACTCCAACCTGTGAATATGTGGCCGACTTCCTGCTCCTTCAGTTCTCTCCAGCGCTGGAAAGCTGATCCTATATTAACACGTCCTACTTCTTGTCCTTATCGTAAGTCTTTCTACTCTTTCTTTCTTTGTTTTTATTCTCCATGTCAATGTTAAAACCGCTTTCTGCTAACGTCACACATGCGCACTGAACACTCTCTCTGCCACATATCGACAAGCCCCGCCCCTTTCTGCTCATTGGCTACACGTCTGTTTTGATTTTTGTTTTGATTTTTGTTTATTATCGACTCAGTTTTCCGAAACATTTCTCAAAAATCTGAGACCCTGCCTTTAATATGGACAACCACATGACCCTCTGACTCCACCTCCAAAAACCATACCATTAGCAGGACAGACGTGCGTGATGTATCCCATCCAGGATATGTTCCCGCTTCGCTCTCGATATTCCCAGAACAGACGAATGAACGGAAATTAGAGTCGAATCGGAACCTGTGATACATTTCGGTTCGGTAATGATGCTTTCAGAGCATTTCTCTGCACAGAACTCCATTTTGGAAGCTGTAAAACAAGCGTGATACCAAGAGACCACATCGTTTTCACGGCAAATAACATCACTGATGGTCTCATAATGAAAAACACCAGACCGGGTCAGATTATTTACAATGTCGCCCCTTAAAAGCTTTCCACCCCACCAGAAATCATCTGAATGCTGCTGCAGGATGGATGATAAAGCTTTTGTTGTTTTTTCCTCTTACTTTTCACATTTCCTTCAGAGTAAACTCTGTGCCAGGATTTCTCCTGGATTTGTGGTGAATCAGCGTTCAAAACAGCGACAATCAATTCTTTCTTTTTTTTTTCTTTCTCATCCTGAACCTCGACCTCCTTCATTCAACACACTGCTTCATTTCTGTTCTGTTCGCTTCAGCAGTGTGTTAAAGCCTCCCTCGAGCTTGCCACGTGGCTGCAGGGTATTTTTAGCGAGGCAGGATTTCGAATCACACCTATTGTTTTGTCTGGTTGCATGAGTCAGGAGACTCGCTGAGAGACAGACGCATTTTTCATCACCTACTTCGGCACAAGATGGACTTCACCTACGCTCTGTTTTGTAGCGGCCTTAAAGAACCTCATTTTGTCATTGTTCACCTCACAGAACTCAAAGCCAAACTTTATACATGTTTGTCATTCCTTGGGAAGGTTTAGACTCCTGCTTCAATAGCTTAAAATTAAATGTCAGATTACTGACAGTGTGTTTCAGTTCATTTTTTTTTGTTTCACTTCATTTATTCTGCTTCTTTTATGTAATGCAACAAAAACAGCTGAGAATATATTTAAATTTGTACAAAATGTGTTGGAAAAAAAAACAAAGAAAAATAAACAAAAATGGCTGGAATTATTATTTTTTAAATAGTAAAAAGAAATACAATTATTATATCCTTATATATATATATATATATATATATATATATATATAACACACACACACACACACACACACACACACACACACACACACACAGATATACATATATATATACCACACAGATATATATATATATATATATATATATATATATATATATATATATATATATATATATATATAAATCCAATTATTATATCTTTATATATATATAAAGTTCAAATAAAAACTACCCATTAATTAGTTACATTGCATTTTTATTTAATTATTGAATTATATTTGTTTAATATTTTGTAATAAATTATTATTATTTTGTTAAATTATTATTATTATTATTATTATTATTATTATTATTATTATTATTATTATTATTATTATTATTATTTTAATCCTTATATAAAGATGTTTTAAATCAATTTAAATGTATTACATTTGGAATCGTTTTTAGTGTGGAAGTACCGTGAGCGGTTTCATTCTAAATCTAACAAAATGTAGCGTGATGAATGATATTTTTGGAAAAGCTGGAACGACTCAGTGGGGTAAAAAAAACAGTCTCCAGCCTGAAAGTGGCTCATGATGATTCCTGGACTGCACTGAAGCAGCATGGTGCTAAAAACACCAACGCCTCTAAATGAATCCTTTGGCATTCGGACGTCTCTGGGCACGAAATGAGGCGTGAGGTCTACAAAACGAGGATTTAATGGGTAATTGAGATTAGTGCTTCTGCCAGGCAGTGATTTGATTTGAGCGCTGATCAAATTGACAGGCCATGCCTGCACACGTTAGCATGACCAAATGATGAAGAGAGAGCATACGCTCATCATGACGATTACCAAAATGTTTACTGATTCCGCATTGTTTTTTCTAAATCAGCCGTTTTCACTTACACTTGTCATCTGGTTTTAGTTTAAAAACAAGCACAGACGTCGATTAAACAGCGTGTGTGTGTGTGTGTATATGTGTGTGTGTGTGTATGTGAGAACTTGGAATGTTGTGCTTATCCATATCATGTATTTTCAATTTCTGGAATCTTGCAGTACATCAACTCAAATTTGTGACTATGACTCAATTTGTATAACAATATACAGAGATTAAAGTTAGGATTAAGGGAAGACTCGGATTTATCGCTCCTTAAAGTTTTGTTTGCTCCTTGAAAACAAATCAAATACAATCCCATTGCTTTCAAAGTTTGTTTACAATTTTTGAGTTTTGCCAATATTATGAACTTTTACATGTTTTTCACTCTGATATTTGATCATATAGATGCACAGAAATGCTGACAGGAATCAAAGACTCCTTACTCCTACTTCACATATGAGTCGACTCTTTGAATCGATTTTCCTCCATTCTTTTTTCCAGTGTTTTCGTGTGTGTGTGTGTTTTTTTTTAACTTATTGACACATCGTTATCACATATTACGATCCATTCATTCATTTTCACATATGAGTTGTTCAGATGAATCGATGCATCATTTCATTTTACAAGCCCCAACTGGTTCTTTTCCCCCAAATGTCTCTCAAAACATGGAGCGTTATAAAGAACTGCATCACATGAATCACTTGAGAAATTTCGGTGTGTTTTGTAAGCACCACATTATTTTCTTACATGATTCATTTGATTTGATTCTTTTCAGTAATCGATTACTTTCAGAAGTGATTTTCTGACATGATTCCTTTGCGTGAGTCGTGGCCTAATGGTTAGAGAGTCTGACACGTAACCCGAAGGTTGTGGGTTCGAGTCTTGGGCTGGCCACAACTGAGGTGCCCTTGAGCAAGGCACCGAACCCCGCAACTGCTCCCCGCAGCCTAAATTACTGCCCATTGCTGGGCAGTGTGTGTGTGTGTGTGTGTACTTTGGATGGGTTAAATGCAGAGAACGAATTCTGAGTATGAATATATAAATATTCAAATTTATACAACTGAGCAAACCAGGGTTAAGGGCCTTGCCCAGCGGTGGCGGATTGATGGACCTGGGATTCGAAGTCATGACCCTCCGATCAGTAATCCAGTTCCCTAACCGCTAGGAACCACATTCCCCATATACTGTTCAGGACTCATAAAAGTGACCAAACTGAGTCAAAAATAATATGAATCACAGAACTCACAACTCTGCAGTCCTGAACTTCATGCAAGCCATTGAGTTGTTGTTGTAGGTGGATCATAAATAACGTCCAGCTTAATTAATGCAAAACCCAAGAAAGAAAACACTTCTGTACTGTATATCAGAGCCAAATGTAAAATCTCACTTGTTTATTTATGAATCGGTAAAGAAATCTTCTCCTGTCCTTCTGTTGGTTATTTTCTTTATGCAGAGTTTAAAAAAAAAAAGTGTGAGCGTGACTCATCAGCGCTTAGCGATTCTCCCCGGTGTCAGAGTGAGGTAAAGCGCATTTAACATCTCATTGATTGGATTGATTAAAAGAGAATAAAGGGCTGCTATCATGAGGCAGATCGCTGCTTGGCAGAAGCGAATGAGTTCTTTCAGTACTGCACACAGACCGACTCTGCTCGCCGATGCTATCATAGAGCTCACACATTACAGCACTACCTGCGTACTCAGAGCTGCAGCTAGTATTCTACACACACACACACACACACACACACACACACACACACACACACACACACCTTTCTGAATTTGTATAGATCGTGTCTATTTTCCTGTAATAAAGACTATCGGCCTTCTCAATGAGCTAGTAATGAACCGAACCATGAAGAGATAAACACGACTCAGAGATTTAATGGGAATTTAATGGGTTTAAGTGTGAAAACAAGAGAAAAATCCTAGGAGAGTTGAAAAAGATGAAATACAGATTCTATTGGTTTTAGCGATTTGATGCAGCCCCGCCTCCAAATCTGATTTCTAAAGTAGTGCTAAATTTGAGATAACGATATGAAAAGAAAAAAATATATATATATATTAAAAAAAATCTAAATAATATTATCAGTTACTTAGTAAATAATTACGAAACAATTGTTCTTATAAAATATTTAAAAAAATTTTTTATTTCGGATTTAACTTCTTCTGGAAATTTCCTCATGCCCCTGAAATATCCCCCAGTCGTGATCTGTTGAGAGCGAAAAAAAAAAAAAACGCGGACAGATGGGTTTTAGAGTACTAAAATATTAACAGGCCTCATATATACGTCCTCTGGGAATTAGCCACTCGACTGCTGCTGCAGCATTTCTGCTTATGGCTTTAGCACCTTGGGGTCTCTGGGGACGTCTCCATACTTGACTCTGTAATCTTAGAAAATGTGTTTTATTTATAAAGGATCAGCACGTCCTTGTGCCATAGCGCTTCCTTCCCGACGTACCGAATCTCACCAAACTTGTATCATTTATAATAATCGCAACGCTTTGTCGGAACATGTCACTGAAGTGCCTTCGCTACCGACATGTAATCAGGGACAACAAACAAAGCGCCATTGTGAAGACAGCTTTAAGAGGAAAAGTATCACACGAGCTTATGACTGAGCTTTACATCGCTCTCTGTAGGGTCTGTAAGTTTAACAGCCAGAAATTTAAAGGATATTTACGCTGAGGTGAATAATAATGACACATGTACTGTAGAACTGCCGTAAAAATATACTGGGTCCTTTAAAAGGTGCAAGAAATCTGTAGCGACTCTCCATAACTCTTTACATACTGAATAAAACACTCCACGTTGTAATGTTGCACTGTAAGAACATCAACAACAAGCTAACGCTAACGCTAACGCTAACGCTTTAATACAGAAGGATTCAATGTTTCAGATCCATGCTTCAAATTTCATCCAAAACTTTTTCTTAAATATTTTTTCCCCCTATTTTTGGCCCAGGTTTATCTTCTGTTGAATAATTTCCTGAGAAATTAAGACTCCAGGATCCTACTTTATTTTGGATTAGCACGAGGACACGAGAGCGTTTGCAGATTCTATATTTGTTTACGCTTGCTCAATGATCGATCCTGGTATTTTTAACAAGGGTAAAGGTTCACGATTGCCCCAAGGTCAGTTAAAAAAAGAAATAAATGTTAAAACATGGGAAATAATTTTTGTAGAAGTTTTTAAAGGGATCTATTTAAGGATCTTATATAAATTAGTGAAATAAAAGGGCTGTGTGTGCATCAGGTTGAGTTCATCTTTAACCTCTCTTCATCACATGAAATGACTTTCACATATTTAAGGAAGTTCTTCTGCCTGGATTTCGTCTCAGATATCTTTATTTCCTCCTTCTCAGGGTTTTAAACACAACCGTACACGTGAATCCTCAATCAGACGTGATCTGCTCGTACCAAGAGTCTTTTTTTTTTTTTTTGGCATGATTTTTAAAAACAATTGATTCATTCACATGATTCATTTAATTTCAAATTTCATTTTGACACGATTCTTCACAGGAATTTTTCCCCACGATTTATTTTTTACCAGATGCCATTTTTAAACATTATGTGATGATTGAAAAAAAAAAATATTCATATTCTTAAAAATTACATTTTTATTCATGTGTAAAATCCTTATTTTTTTTTTAATGAACAAGGGATTAACATATGATTAGTTTTTAACACAATATTTTTTTGCAAACTGATAAAATCAAAAATGATTTTTTTTATTTTCATATTTTATAGACATTTTTGACATTACTTTTTACATTATTAATTTTTTTCTCACGATTTATGTGTACATGTTTTTAACAGGATATCTTTTTTTTTTTTTTAAATAATAATAATTTCACATGAACACGTGGATTTATTGATCACATCCTCTCATGTGACACATTTAGTGCACAGCGTAACGAAACACACGTACAAATATTACAGACATGACTTAGGTAAGAGCCCGGACGGAGGATTTGTGTGTCTGTGGTGTTAAAGGGGGAAGGCAGTGGCCTTTGAGGACCTTTTAGGTTTAATAATTCCTTTAATGCTGCCTGAGTATTCATGTCATGAAGCCTGATGAGTGCTAATGTTTGGCATTGGAAAATAGCCTGAGGCGCATGTCTGTGTGTGTGTGTGTGTGTGTGTGTGTGTGTGCGTAAAGAGTGTTCAGCTTCAGCTTCAGAGACTGAGGTAATAGCTTGAAGGAATAAAGAGATAACACTGCGATGGCTCAGATGATTAGCAGGCAGTAATATCCGTCAAGGTCACACACCAGGAAAACACACACCTCACGTTCGGCGCTCATTCCTGTGTCCTGCTGTGACTCGTACAGACTCCTGCCTGGGAACGTGACCTCGCACGGTGCTTTTCTGACAAACTTACATTGACGCTGTTTATAAATTTTATAATAAAAGTCTGTTTGAAGTCTGCTTTCCCCGGAAATGATAAAACAGAATAAATATCCTGCGTTTTTTCAAACATTTACACTCCCAGCTAAAGTCGATGACGAGCCCAGAGGCGTAAGTGA
This sequence comes from Tachysurus fulvidraco, assembly GCF_022655615.1. Lineage (NCBI taxonomy): Eukaryota > Metazoa > Chordata > Actinopteri > Siluriformes > Bagridae > Tachysurus > Tachysurus fulvidraco. The sequence continues at coordinate 26,869,661 of NC_062524.1, forward strand.
CAAGTGTCGGTGTTGTTTCGGAAAAAAACCCCCAAAGAAATGAAATTCCTTTAATTAAGAAATTAAACCACTAAAACAGGAGCTGTTAAACTGATGAATGGATCGCTGCTCGGATGCAAACCCTGCAATAGATTTCATGATTTTCTGCTGATCAAACAAAGAAAATGTAAAGTTTCTCTAAACAGTAATGAGCGTAACTTCAGTAGCGGAGCCTCCAGCTGTGGCCAATCAAATACATTTATTCAAAATTATTGAGCTAAAAGTTAAATCTGACTTTTTCCAAATAAAATTTTTTTTTGACATAATTAATTATTCTTTTTTTTTTTTATCCCTTTTTGGGGTCATAAAACTGACAAAGCAACAGCACGGCTTTATCTCAATTTTATGCAAATTAGATAAAGCCAGAATTCCTTTTGATTGGCTCTTCAGTTCTTCCCCACTACTCGATCCTAGCTGTTTCATTCTCGTTTTATTTGAGTCACAAAAAAATGGAAGGAAATATTTACCTCTATGTATAGGAAGACATTAAGTAAATAAAGTTCAGTGAAGTCAGTGTGTGACAATGAGGTTACAAAGAAATAACTGTAATAAAATACAGTGCAGTGTGCCTGTGAGGTAACAGAGATACTGTAAGTAAATACAGTGCCGCGAGGTAACAGCATGTAAATGAGGTCAAAGTGGCTGAAATATATAAATACACTTCAGTCAGGTAAGGGAGATAAGCACTCTCACTCACTCATTTTCTACCGCTTTATCCGAACTACCTCGGGTCACGGGGAGCCTGTGCCTATCTCAAGCGTCATCGGGCATCAAGGCAGGATACACCCTGGATGGAGTGCCAACCCATCGCAGGGCACACACACACACTCACACACACAGGACAATTTTCCAGAGATGCCAATCAACCTACCATGCATGTCTTTGGACCGGGGGAGGAAACCGCAAAGCAAAAAATATAAATACATTGCAGTGAGGTAAAGGAGATAAGTCAAATAAATCAATACAGAGTAGTGAGGTACAGTAATGAGGTAACAGAGTTGACTCGAATAGATAAAGTGCAGTGAGGTAAAGGTGCACCAATGAGGTAACAGATGAGTCAAATAAATACAGTGTACCAAGGTAAGGGAGATAAGTCAAATAAATAAATACAGAGCAGTGAGGTATTGAGGTTACTGTCACAAATAAATACATATCTTGTGGTGCAGTAAAGGAAATAAGTCAAATAAATAAATAAATATATATATATATATATATATATATAGATATATATATATATATATATATATATATATATATATATATATTGTGTTGATGTAAAGGAGATAAGTCACAAATACAGGGCAGTGAGGTATTGAATGATTCAAATAAATAAACATGTTCAGTGCGGTGAGGTAAAGGAGAGCATTCTATAAATAGAGTGTAATGGAGGAATATGAAAATGTGGTGTTATTGCACAGTGTGCTATAACTATAAGGTTTGTTGAATCATCCTGTAAACAATGTGAGTAAAGTGTGAGTAAATTCTATTTTGGAAGGGTTTGTAGACATGGACTGGAATTTAAGGTGGCATGTTGAGAGTAGCGGTTGCTAATCACTACCATCTTGTACCCGTCTATCCGCCTCCTCGTACTTGCAGTGTATTTAAGTCAAATCCAGTCATTCCTACTCCTGCCCTAGTCAGCAGACACAGATATAAACGTAGGAGAGAAACCCTGAGATGAAAAGTTCACGGCCCTCCCACTCAACCATGCAGCCATTTCTTGTATCCGTGAGCCAAAGACAGCCGAGGAACCCTTCGAGTGGAGAAGGCAAACTCTGACACGTTTACTGCGGCTGAAAATATCTTTCAGAAGGCGTCTACACTTTTACAGTCAAGCAGTCAAGCTGCTCTTTTGTAACCGATAGGAGTTTAGTGAAGACTTCATCTGCAGCCATGACAGTAACAGTGTGTTCATGCTAGCAGCAGACAGGTCACACCTCTCCACGTTTGAACTGTAGCACCTGCTATCATTTTTGTTTGTTGGGGTTAGCTTTGGTTTTGTTTTATAGCCTCTTTAGCTAGCTGGTTGAACAGATCAAAACTTTTTCTTAATTGACTCATCTCTGTTAGCTCACTAACTGTATTCATATATTTGTGGTCTGTTACCTCATTGATATTGTTACCTCATTGCGCTGTATTTTTTTAGTTCTCTCACTGACACATAATTACCTCACTGCACTTTAGTTACTTATTTGACTCATTTCAGTAGTCTCACTGAAAGGTATTTACTTATCTCTGTCGGCACACTGCACTGTATTTATTCCATTTATACCTCGCTGGTACCTCATGGACACACAATTTCTTCACCGCATTTGAGTTACTTATTTGACTCAACTGTTACCTCATTGTTATTGTTTGTGGTATTTTTCGATTACCTTATTGACACACAATGACCTCACTACTTTATGTACTCATTTGACTCATCTGTTACCTGATCGCACTGTATTTATATATTTGTGATGTGTTACCTCACTGATATTACCTCAGAGCACCACATTTATTACAGTTACCTCTCTGTTACCTCTCTGACACACAATAACCAGAACTTTATTTACTTATATGACTCATCTCTGTTACCTCATTGACACTGCACTACACATTCACTACACTGTATTTGTTTACGTTTTGTGACACACTCCTCCCTGTTACCTCATCGACACGTTACCATGGATACGGCAATACACATTAGCTCCATGTTTTCCGCATCCTCGGTTCAGGTCGTAGGGAAATCGGCGGCATCCTCGTGCCGCTCTGTCCCCAGTCCAGAGGAAGGTGATGAGTGTTTGCTGTTCAGATTGGAAGCAGGCTGCCTTAAATCGTGTCAGTCACAGGCACTGGGTTTATGCCTCTAGAGTAATGGATCCATCATGCTGTGGTCAGTATGTGGTTTTGGGCCACGTTCATCACTCAGACATCTTTACAGGCGATTCAGATGACCGAGCTGCTGCGTGTCTTCATTTAAGGGCTGAGGGCGTTTCATTAGCCTCAGTCTCCTCTCATTATTTCCCGTATTGCGACTGAAAAATCATTTACTACATGACAGGAGAGAATTCTTTTTGTCATATTATATTCTTGGTTTTACAGTGATATGATTTGTTCTATGGCAGGAAACAGTGCTTTTAAAAAACTTAATTTTCCGGCCCGTTTCCCAGTTTCATCCAGTTTAGTTCTGGTATATCTTCAGCGCAGCAAAATGCAGCCTATTACAGAGAAACGAACGCTACATGGTGAAAGCTTCAGAAAAGCATCCATGAGAGCGGCCGGTTCCAGATAAACATGCTAACGAAGCAGAATGCAGCATAAAACACGTGTTTAACCAAAGAATTAGATTAATATGGATTCTCCATCTCCAGTTTGCTTATAGCGAGAGTGTAATGCAGGACGCGGTTCCCCCCGTTTCTTGCATAGTGGTTTAATCCGTTTCTATTGAATCAGTCTGAAACATGTTTCTTCCGTCCGTCATAAAAGTTTTCATACCAGAATGATTAAAATTATAGATTTTCTTTATTTGTAGGGTTTCCATTCATTTTCTTTAACAGCTTTCTTTGAGATTAGTTCCATCTCTGAGGAAATGAACAGGTTTCTATTAACATGCTGGTTAATAATATGTAATTGTTGCCATAGCAACTTGTTATTTAGCAAAGAATACGATTTAATTGTTGATTTAGTAGGTGTTTTTTTAATTTACAGTTTTAATCAGGTGTGGTGAAAGGAAAAAACTGTAAATTAAGTAATGTATACAAAAAAAGAACCAGTATATCATCATTCATTCATTCATTTTCTACCGCTTTTATCCGAAATTCTCGGGTCACGGGGAGCCTGTGCCTATCTCAGGCGTCATCAGGCATCGAGGCAGGATACACCCTGGACGGAGTGCCAACACATCACAGGGCACACACACACACACTCTCATTCACTCACACACTCTCACAAACTACGGACAATTTTCCAGAGATGCCAATCAACCTACCATGCATGTCTTTGGACCGGGGGAGGAAACCGGAGTACCCGGAGGAAACCCCCGAGGCACGGGGAGAACATGCAAACTCCACACACACAAGGTGGAGGGGGGGGATCGAACCCCCAACCCTGGAGGTGCGAGGCAAACGTGCTAACCACTAAGCTACCACCCCCCCCCCACCAATATCTAAGAAATTTTTAAATTGTTAATCCTTTTAAAAATAATCATAACAATATCAAATAGCAAATCGTCTACAATTCATCAGTGCTCATCTGCCGAAAGAAAAGCGACTGCATTTGGCTGAACTACAGATGAGGAATTTCTCAAACAGCCATTTTTTGGGACATTTTTTTGAAATGTCTTTCATCCCCTCAGCATGCACCGAACTCTCTATTTTTTTCCTTGTACCATTGACAGTGATAAATATCGCAGTTGAAAGCTGAAGTGGAATCGTTTGATACTTCCTCATAAAAAAAAAAAAAAAAAAATCTTAGAAGTGTTTTTTTATTTTATTCTTTTCTTTTTTTTTAATTTGCAACAGCGTGTGACTGAAGGCTTTGATCACACAGAGATCCTCGCTACACCACTGTTTGCTAAGTGTCCTTGATGGATGACAGCGTTGCTCGACTGATTTTTTCGTGTGTTATATAAATGATGCACTGATCTACTGTGTTGTTCCGAAGTGATGTGCCGCCATCCCGAAGTGTCGCTTCGCTTCTCCGAAAGCTGGAGATGAAACCGGGGTTTCTTGGCTAACTGAGGACTGCTGTCGAAGTCGACGCTGTTGTGACGGACAAATAGATAAATAAATGCTGCCCTTTCGGGTAGTTTGCATCTGCTTAGGTGTTTATTTGTGACAGTGTTCTAAACCACTCTAGTTTAGATGCCAGAAGCTTTCTGTCATATTTTGAAGCATTTTCAATTTTATTTTAAACTTTCTCTGGCACAGCTGGAACTAATTTATCATCATCATCATCATCATCATCATCATCATCAGTGTGTCTTTTACCTAGTTTTATCTACCTTTATTATCACTTCATAAAGGAAGATGGTGTTACCAAAACATTACGATAGCTGTGTCCCAAATGACGCGCTACTCTATAGACTACACACTTACACTATGCACTAGAGTTTAGTGTAGGAATGTTAGCAGGATGTACAGTATATAACGTAAAGTCAATATTTTACTAGCAGGAAGAAGAAGTAATCGAGGAAGCCAGTCGATTTCCCAGACGATGGCTTCTACGGTACGTTATGTTAATCTGCTCTCGAGTTTCAGTAGAAAGCTTAAACCTTTGGATCTTCTCTGGTGTTCATCTGTTTTCTCAATCTATCGATGAGGATCTGAATAAGTTATTGTACTGTATACCATAACTTAACTTAATATGGAGATAAAGTTATACAACCCATACCATACCATAACTTTATCGTCATGCCGGAACATCTGCAGCTTGGATGTACGCCTACAACGGGGAGCTCACCTCCCATGTGCACCTTCACCACTGATGTTTTCCAACTGAAACAAAGAGTCTCTACTTGAGTTCACTGCCTGAGCATTAATGTACATGTAGCTCGATCACATGACCTTGTCAGACGTAAACATCTGGGTTTCTAGACACGACAACTTGCAGAAACTCAAAACTTGTTTGTTCTTTTAATCGTGAGTTTTCACCACAAAAAATCTGAATAAGAACATGATCCCCTCAAAGGTTCTTTAGATTACTTAAGAAGGTTTCCTGAACTGATCCAATGGAGAAACCTTTGAGAAACCCTTTACTGGACGTCTACATACAGCATAGGAATGTTCCTTAGAGCAGCGGTCCCCAACCTTTTTTTCGCCGCGGACCGGTCAATGTTTGATGGTTTTACGGCGGCCCGCCGGGGGTGGGGGGTGGATGTTGGCGGCTATACAATTAACAATTTTAATTTAATTGTATTTAAACAATGTGTTGCTTATGTCCAGTTTATTCCGTTGTTTTGTTTCGGTTGCCGTCACTGCAGAAATCCCCGCTTCACACAGATAGCATGTCGGAAAGGGCAATAGGGATGTAAGTGCTGTGGTGACAATCTCAGGGTATTCCGCCATGACTTTAATCCAGAACACCGGCAGAGTTTCTAACTTTCTAACGACGTCTGTTTCGTGCTCATTGTTGCTAATTTGTGGGTTAAATTTGAGCAAACACAATATACACGTACACCAAGCACTGTTAAACATGACAAAGTACCGGTGAACAGAGAGAAGAGCGATACACACCTTCTCTCTCCACCAAAGCTACAACACCACTGCCGCTCGCAGCCGCTCAGCTCCAGACGTCACCTAAACCCGGCCCGATATCATGATATTTTGCGCATGCGCGGTATCGGTGCGGCTTTAGGTGACGTCTCTCAGCTCCCGGTTAACCTCTCGTCCATGGAAAGTCGCACAAACCCGAGAGAAATACACCACAGTATATAAAAGGGAAATACTTTAATGTTCCTTGGGCAGCCCGGTACCATTTGGTCCATGGACCGGTACCGGTCCGCGGCCCGGGGATTGGGGACCACTGCCTTAGAGGGACAAACCAAAGAAGCATTGAGGTTGCGCTTAAATAGTGTGGAGTTTTATTAAATAGTCAGATGGCAGAAGATTGGTGTGTTAAAAACACACATGGAAGTGCCATTTTGATGAAAGCAGAACTAAATTATGGCTTTCGGTTCCCATGGAGTCGTGTTCTGTAGCCCGGTGCTCTTGTTGAGCTAGCCGGTGACTAATTGCTAGTCATTACCGCTGGACTCAATAGAGCAGGTCACCTTAACTAAAACGCTGAGAAAATCTATTGTGGGAGAGAAAATCGACCTGTGTGATCACCAAAACTCAGTAGAAAAGTGAAATGATCTGTGGCGTAGCGTCGAGAAAACAGTTGCTGCATGGTTTGAAAATGTAGCGGCTGCACCGGCCAGCGATAATGGCATCGATTCTGTGTCACTTTAATTGAAGTGCCGCCATAAGCGTCTCTATTGCGTCGGGCGGAGTTGTCGGGTCAGGATGCCGGATTTACTGCTAGGGGAAGCTTGGGAAATAATGAGAGGAGACTGAGGCTAATGAAACGGGCTCAGAACTTAAATGAAGACGCACAGCGGCTTGCTCGTCTGAAGCGGCCGTAAAGATGTCTGGGTGATGAACACGGTCCAAACCGCATCCTGACCCCGGCGAGATGGAACCATTACTCTCTCGGTATAAACCCAGCACCTGTGACTGACACGCAGGAAAGCTGCTTTAAATCTGAAGAGCAAACACTCGCTTCATCATCCACACTAAGTGCATCTCAATCGCAGCCATCACGGCTTCCGCAACACAGAGGGTTCAATTTTCTGAAGCTTTTCTGAGCGAGCAGGAGGCACGGATTTGCATCTCTCAAAACAGAACATTTCTCTCCACAGTTCAGTGGTGATGTGCACGAATCAGAAATAATAGTTCAGTCTCCCACACACACTACGTAATTGCTCAGGCCATGCTCAAACTACATTCTTGTCCACTCTCTCCTCCCACACACACACACACACACACACACACACACACACACACACACACACACACACACACACACACACACACACACACACACACACAGCATCTACCAAAACCCTTCACAACGATGGCCGTATATTCAACAATCTCTGCATTACCATATCTCAGCCTGGTCAAGAATATCTCATATTAATTACTGTGGAATCAGAAGCATCTGAAAATGTAAAGCAACATGAGATCTTATCAGGATTGTTCACATCTGGGATTGCAAGCCAGTGCACTTATGAAGAATATCCCAAGGTCATCAAGAACATTTGAGATTAGCAACATCATAGATTTGAACATGTGATTTTGTTGTGTTTAAAAGGATTAGGAACACCTGAGCTTGGACAGACACATCTGATTTTGGTGTGTTTTAGGATAAGAAACACCTGAGGTTGGTTAGGAACATCTGAGCTTGGACAGAAACATCTGATTTTGGTGTGTTTTAGGATAAGAAACACCTGAGGTTGGTTAGGAACATCTGAGCTTGGACAGAAACATCTGATTTTGGTGTGTTTTAGGATAAGAAACACCTGAGGTTGGTTAGGAACATCTGAGCTTGGACAGAAACATCTGATTTTGGTGTGTTTAAGGATTAGGTACATCTGAGATTGGTCAGGAACATCTGGGGTTGAACAGGACATTTTAAGATGGGAAATTGTCATGATCAGGAACATCTGAAATTGGGGCAACGTATTAGCAACATTTTGGATTTTCCAGGCCAGGAACATTTCTGTTTCCATTTAGTCTGGAACTTGCCCATTCCATTTAGCCTGGAACTGACCAGGAACATGCATGGCTGTACAGGAACATCAGAGATTGATCAGACCTTTGCAGATCTTATAAAAGTGATGGTCAGGACTAATTTGGGTTGGACAAGGTTCAATTTTTAGTTGATGAGGAACATCTCTAGTTTGTGGTCTGGGTAAAAAAAGAAAAGCAAAACATCTTCCTTCGGTCAGGAATATCAGAGATCGGTAGACATGATACTCAGTAACCTTTTGAGTTTGACCAGGAAAAGTTTTGCTTTGGTCAGGAACATCTGCAGAACATCTGGTTATTATGTTGATTGAGATTATAAAAAAAATCTGAGATGATTGAGTTCATGAAGCACTTTCATGCCCTGATTTATTCAGATCTGAAATAACAATCGCTAATGAAATCCTAGTCAAGATCTCGAGTGCTGCTCCGCTGGTGCTTTGATGAAGAACTTCTCTGATTGGTTGGAAGGCTTAGCAGAACAGGCGCCTTTTCTAATCAACATTATAAGTGGAGAGATCTTGTAATCCTGAATCTCGAATACTGCATAAACATTCCTCAAGAACAATTCAGACTGGATACATGATCCAGATCCAGAACCCTTGATTTGCTCAGGAACAATGACCGAGAATGGATGAGCGGTTTAGTGACATCTCCAAATTCAGAGAAGACTGAAAAAAAAAAATCACCACTTCTGGCTCAGGAAATATTTTGTTGTACTGCTCCAGTAGTGTAAATCTAATCAAGTTTGTGTGAATGATTTTAAAGCCTGTGTGCAATTTACACAAGTGATGCCATTAGGAAAATGATACAGGCTTCTGGGACAGAAAAACAATTTCCCCTGAAAGCCATTTACCACATGGGGCATGATTTCACGTGCTTGAGAAGAAGTCGCTCTATAAGCGGGAATAGCTTGCTATATATATATATATATATATATATATATATATATATATATATATATATATATATATATATATATAAAGCAACTAAATGAATCAAATTAGAAAGCAATCAAATCAAATGTCATTAAGACGATAACAAAAATAATCCAGGGATGTTCATGAATCATCTGATGGATGTTATGAAATAAAGTCTGTGAGTTATAAGCTATTTTATCACACTTTTATTACAAATTGACCAAATAACACTTTATTTTTTGGGTGGATTTTGTCACTATCTGGCTCCCATGGATTGAAGGATAAGCTCGTTGACGATCGAACGTCTTTATCACGTCTCACACCACAGTGGTGTTAATATGAAGCTCATATGAAAGTAGACACTCAGGACTTTGTAGTGTTATTTTTTTAACACAGATGTTTGTATCTTCAGAGTAAATGTTGACATCGAACCCATTTCTGTTGTCTGAGACGCTCCGAGTGTTTGTTCATCTAAAAAGCAGCTCAGATTTCTCTTCAACACTAAAAATTCAGTGTAAGATCATCAACAGAGGGACAAACACACGTCTAAAACACAACAGAGTCCTGACTGAATTTAGATCAGACTCACAGACTGTCATGACTCAGCCCTGTTTACGTTCATCGTCACGTGTCTGCCCCGCGTCATGACAGAAGATTCCGCCGCACCAGGACCCAGCAGGATAGCAGTGCTCGGGCCGGCTTATCGTGGGAGCATTTTTGTTTTTTTCCCCCTGGACTTAGCGGGTTTGGTGACATTATTTTTTCGGTGAGGGACGCCGCTCCGCATCCGGTTTCTCCACGGGGGGCGCCGCCTCACTTCGGGTTGCGGGCCATGTCACCAACCCGAGTTTTGTTTAGTTTTTTCAGTGTCCTGTGACATCGCCCCGCATTTGTCCGGTGGGGGGCGTCGCGTCACATTTGGTTTCCGTGGAGGACGTCGCCCCACTTCCTGTTTGTGGGGTGTGTTGCAGGCCCGTATTTTTTGCCCCTATGGATTTTCTGTTCTGTGGAGATTTTTTTTTTCTTCCCCGCCCTCCCAAGCTCCCCGTTCCTGGTTCCTGAGAGGTGGGACTGGCTGCGGTGCGTCAGGGGTGGTGCTCGGCCCGTCGGCTCTGCTGTGGACGTCGCTCGTTCACCCTGCTCGGCTGTGAACGTCGCTCGTTCACCCTGCTCGGCTGTGAACGTCGCTCGTTCCTCTCTGGCTGCGCCGCCGTGTGCCTTGCTCCCCCCACCTGCCTCGCCGTGTGCCTTGCTCCCCCCACCTGCCTCGCCGTGTGCCTTGCTCCCCCCACCCGGACCCCGTCTGGACCATCAAGACGGGTTGACGCGTCGGGAGCCGCACCTTGGGGAGGGGGTCTGTCATGAGCCCAGACTTTGGCTACGTGCATCTGTTTACGTTCTTCGTCACGTGTCTGCCCCGCATCATGACACAGACACAACATTTATTTATTTATATTCATTTATTTATATGGAGTGAAAACATCGATGGGGAACAACTCCCTGAGACGATATGAGGAAGGAGCCTTGCGAGGAACCGTACCACGGACGTGGTATGAAGTCCTCAATTTTCATTCCTAGCTCAACTAACTGAGTCTTTAGACAAAGTTTTAGATGAAGGTCTGTCTAAACCACATCCACATTCTTCCTTTAGTTCAGTTCCCCCAGGCATGACATTTTAACAAGTAGGATTTGCGATCAGGGTCATCATGGATTCTTGAGATTCTTGTCCTTGGCGTGACGTTTTAGCTGCAGATCAGCCGTGTCAGCTGTAGCACTTTTATTCCACTGGGATCAGATGCAGGATTGCGTTTTGTGAAGCTTTATTAAAGCCATCAGACTTTGCTATAAAATACAGACCACCAAGTACAGTACAAGGACATGCCTCTTGAAGATGGCGGTCGGTCGGGTCATCGGCGTAATCCTGTCCACGGCTTGGTTGCAAGTTCCCTCGCAGCTTAATCCCGAGACCCAGCGATACGTCTAGTTACATCTTGGATTTCTCACGGCTTCACTGTCCGTCCAATTACTCAGTCTCAGATTCCTCCATTCTCTGATCTGCTCCTAGTGTAACCGAAGCAGAGCGTTCAGGCATTTGTTGTCTTCCGTGTAGATTCCCTGCGGCCCTGCAGAACAGGAAGCGTAGCCCTCCTCTGTGTGCTGGGATGCTGCCAGGAAATGAGATTTTCTCACCCGGCTCGATCCCACTGAAATGATTTTAGTAAATAAATAAATAGTCTGTTCGCTCTGGGCGTGAAGAGAGGACAGAAACGAACCACTCAGGGAACAAGGCTTTAAAAATGGATAGCATCATCTTCCTCATTTCATGTGTCTCTTTCACCAAATAAACCTGACCATCTCTTCACCCTACCTCTTCACCATAGCGCAGAGAGCGAAAGATCTTCTGCTTTAAACACTGACGTATTCATCGTGAAAAGAGTTTTGGCTTTATCCTTTTCCTGGTGTTGACACTGAGCCTCAGGAAGGTATTAAGGTCCTCAGCACATTTTATCGTCAGAATATAAACTTAAACTTTCTTTGTAGTCGTTCATGTATTGATACGTATTTCCTGTCGGGTTAGCGTTAACTTCGCTGTCTAAACAAAACAATAAAATAGTACAAAGACGAATCATATACAGTATAGCCGATAGCATCCCTTTAATATCAGATTGCTATGTTCTTGGATAGCTAGCTAGCTAACACTCGTAGCATTTAGTTTAACCTTTTATTCTGTTGACAGATTAACAATATCTGTTTTAAACAAAGCTAATCTTTATGTTACTTTTCCACAATCAAACAGCATCGTTGTGTTGCCTGCATTCGCTTTCCAACAACTGCCTATTTCTCTCAGACAAATTTGTCAAAGAATTGATGTAGCTTGTTAGCATTTTTGTAACTCTCAATGGATTAGCAATTTTAACTATATTTGATGTTCTAGATACGTTTTTTATTTGAGTCTTTTAAGATTTTTTTTTATTAAAAACCACTAGTTAGCCTACGATCTTGCTTAAAATACCATGACAAAAACCAGGGGCGTAGCCATCATTTAAAAAGTGTGTGTGTGTGGGGAACGAAATGTCTAGTGTTATCTTTTTTTTTTTTTTTCAATTAACCCTTGTGTAAATGACAGGTTTTATTTTTAATCATGATTTTTTTAATCATGCTTTATATGTGTTATGATTATATATGATTATAAAACAGAAAGAAAGAAAGAAATAGAACAGCTTGCCACTGGGACAGTACCCTGAAAAGGACATCTTTAATGTCACTATTCGTCGTCCTCGTCTCTGTTGTGTACATACAGTGGCACATACTTGATACTATGTAGAATTGGCGGAGTTAAACATGCTGTAAAATCTCAGTTCAACATTATCTTTATTCTTATTTGAAGGGTTTTGATAACACACTTGTTAAAACAAAAGACGTTAATAAAAGAGACGTTAATATAAGACGTTATAAAAGAGTTTATATAATGTTTGTCAAAGCAGCTCACGCACTCGCTCACTCGCTCGCTCACTCGCTCACTCGCTCGCTCACTCGCTCACTCGCTCACTCGCTCGCTCACTCATTTTCTACTGCTTCTCCGAACTACCTCGGGTCACGGGGAGCCTGTGCCTATCTCAGGCGTCATTGGGCATCGAGGCAGGATACACCCTGGACGGAGTGCCAACCCATCGCAGGGCACACACACACACTCTCATTGTCAATGCAGCTATTTTCCCTTATAATCCTTTAAATTAAAACTTGCTAATTATTCAACAAAAGCAACAGGCAAGAGTTACTAAACATTGTGCAACACAATTCACATACCATATGCCAACTTACACTGCTTGACATTTTTATAAAAAAGGAGTGAAGCATTGTTTTGTCGCTTTGAGCTCATCGTAACCGAATGCTGGACCGCGGGTGCGACTGTATAGACTATCTTAAACTTTCTTGTCTCTTTGAATTTGAAATCACTCTGCATTTATATACATTGCTCCATTAAACCCTCAACATGTGGTGAACACAACTCTCCACTAAAAAAGTGAGAGGGACGAATTTACTTTTTATAAAAAGTGCGAGGGGCATGTCCCCCGCGTCCCCCGCGTAATCCACGCCCCTGACAGAAACGTCGTGTTATTAAGGGAACACATTTATACGCCAAATAAAAGTGAGATATTTAATAGGTTTGGGTTTGTACGCTGGTGTTGGAGTGGACTGGGACGCAGCCATACTCTGCAGAACACAGGATGAACATCTGCTCTCCGTAGAGCTCTGGCTTTCTCAGATATCATCAGCTTTCTTTCAGGATGAAAATGGAAAGTTCCGACCCCAAGGCACAGACAATAGCGCCAAACTTCTGTGGAGACGGCGGAGGTGGCGAGACATTACTGTACGCATAGCCTCGGTAGAACCCGAACACAAAGGAAGCTACAGGCGCTATTATTCTTAGATCTAGAGCATTAGCAATGTGACAGGAGCCTGATATTATTCTTTATTTTTGAGTGCTAAACTGTAGCCTGCTTTGCTTTGATGTCGGCGTAACACGATCAGAAATAGAAGACCTCAGAGAAACGTGCACGTGCAAACCTAGCACGATTCGATCCGTCACGTGTCTTCGCTTGTCAAGTTTCTTGGCGCCTTGGTTTTGACAAGCCTTCTTTCATTCCGCTACGTGTAGAAGCGAACACGGTGACAGCAACGTCCTTAAGACGTGAAATCATCTTTTAGTGTTGAGAAATGATTCTTTTTGATAACAGGTTTGAGAAAACACAGACTGTCACGGACCAAAACACTCCCATCAAACACACAAGAGTGTACCGCAGTGCACGTCATACAGTATAGCCGTCTGCTGCAAATATTATCAAGATACCAAACGAGAACACATGCACAGGATTACATCCGCATAAAGCACATGATGATGCACAGAATCACTCGCGATAGTGATGACCTTCATGGAAAATTCACATACAGTTGTATAAAGTGACGTGACATACGGCTAAGTACGGTGACCCATACTCAGAATTTGTTCTCTGCATTTAACCCATCTAAAGTGCACACACACAGCAGTGAACACACACACACACACACACACACACACACACACACACACACACACACACACACACACACACACACAGCAGTGAACACACACACACACACACACACACACACACACACACACACACACAGCAGTGAACACACACACACACACACACACACACACATACACACACACACACACACACACAGCAGTGAACACACACACACCGTGAACACACACCCGGAGCAGTGGGCAGCCATTTATGCTGCGGCGCCCAGGGAGCAGTTGGGGGGTTCGGTGCCTTGCTCAAAGGCACCTCAGTCGTGGCCGGCCCGAGACTCGAACCCGCAACCTTAGGGTTAGGAGTCAGACTCTCTAACCATTAGACCACGACTTCCCCCAAAAGTTGCAAAAGTTTAGGAACCCCTGACAATTTCCATGATTTTCATTTATAAATATTTGGGGAGTGGGGGGGGTGGCACGGTGGCTTAGTGGTTAGCACGTTCGCCTCACACCTCCAGGGTTGGGGGTTCAATTACCGCCTCTGCCTTGTGTGTGTGGAGTTTGCATGTTCTCCCCGTGCCTCGGGGGTTTCCTCCGGGTACTCCGGTTTCCTCCCCCGGTCCAAAGACATGCATGGTAGGTTGATTGGCATCTCTGGGAAATTGTCCGTAGTGTGTGAGTGTGTGAGTGAATGAGAGTGTGTGTGTGCCCTGTGATGGGTTGGCACTCCGTCCAGGGTGTATCCTGCCTCGATGCCCGATGACGCCTGAGATAGGCACAGGCTCCCCGTGACCCGAGAAGTTTGGATAAGCGGTAGAAAATGAATGAATGAATGAATGAGTATTTGGGTGTTTGGATCTGTCAAAATAAAATGTTCAATGATATTTAGGTCTGGGGGCTGGGATGGCCATTCCAGAACATTGTACTTGTTCCTCTGCATAAATGCCAGAGTAGAGTTGGCTGTAATAATATAAAAAAACAGATGAAGGGGCATTTCACCATGTTCTGCCCTGAAAATTTACATGATGTGAGTAATATGAGGTCTCGAAAAAAAGCGTACAGAAATAAATGAATCTAAAAATCTTGACAGGAACAGAACAGAATATTGTAGAGCAAAGATAAATGAATAATTTGAAAAAGATTCACACGTGAATATGAAATGTGAAAATGATTGATCTGACAAAAAAAAAAAAAAGATGTGAAATAAAGAATATCGTAAATCTCATGCAAGCATAAATGAACCATTTGGAAGTGATTCACATGAGAACATAAATGAATCACTTGAATCATTTGGAAATTATTTAAATGATTCATCAAAAGAAAAAAAAGAAAAATAATTGTAAAAAATGAATGAATGAATGAATGAATGAAATGAATCGTTCGAAAAAGACTCACATGTGAATAAATGAATCACTTGAATCAATTGGAACTTATTTACATATTAATATAAACAAGTCAGATGAGGATGGCATGCGAAAAGCAAGGAATATCATAAGTAAAAATCATGCAAATGTATTAATTTTTAAAGATTCACATGTGAATATAAATTTTTCATTTGGGAAGAAAAAAAACATGTGAAAATGACACATGTAAAGAAATATGCCAAAATAAGTCATGTGATGAAGTAAAACTGAATAAAATTACATGTGATTGCAAGCGAATCGTGCGAAAATAAACGCACACCGTACACAAGAAAATGTGTGAAAATGAATGTGAAGTGTCTTAAAACCGTGTGTTTATTTTACGCATAAGTTTGACTAACTTTTTTTTATGCCTGTATAATCTCCAGTAAACTACAGCAAGGTTGCTCAGCTATCTTTGTAGCTAAAATGAGTAAAATCCTGATCTATCAGGAAGTCTGTCAGGACCGGAGTGGGATCGGTTCGACGCTGTACGGTGGATGTTGGTGTAAGATGGAGGATTACATTTTTATAGATATAGCTTTTAGAACATAGCTATAAGAAAAAAAATGGAAATAAAAATGGCATAAGTGTGAACTTTTTAAAATCAAACACACACACACACACACACACACACACACACACACACACACACACACACACACACACACACACACACATCCCACTCGGTTCCAAAATAAAATATTTGATAGAGTAGAAAGAAAATCAAAAAGTTATTGCCCTGCTATTCTAGGACACCTAAATTCCTTGGCAGATGATGACACTGAATCATCGCTCGTTTCCTAAAGTCGCTTCCCCTCGTGGACCCGACTCGCGTCTGACGCATTCGCCATGAGAACAATAAGAGGGGGAGGAAAGCTTCAGAAGCATGATACATCGACTCACCCGTAATTAACTGCGGTGGACAAACGACGACACAATAACCCACGACAAAAGAAGGTCACGAGATGACTGACGAGCCGACAGTGACAACGATGCATTTACAAGTGCGAGAGCCTCTTTATTTCTCTCACTCTACCATTATTACTCAAACATATTTACAATAACTGGCAACCTTTGAAGGCCACATACACTAGTGATGACCAGGCAGAAAAGAAATTTTAAAATAATAAAAAATCTAGTAGATAAAATCTCTAAAAAGATAACTAGCTCGATACTAGATGATAGGACAATCGCTAGCAGGTCCTAGGTCACTAATTCAGCTTCTTAGCTAAAACGTGTTATATTTTAGCATGCTAGGATTAGCATGCTAGGGATTAGCAAGGGACCTTAGAAATCACCAACTTATTAAAAATAATCATGAATGAATTAGGATTAGGAAGCAGGTTTGTTGAAATTTGATGAATAAGGTTACTAGCTATATCGATTTGTTCACAGGAAGCTAATATGCTAGCTCTAGGAGGAACTAGCTCACTCAGCTTGCTAGCTAGAGCTTCAGAAATCTTATTGTTTTGCTCTCACTCACTCATTTTCTACCGCTTATCCGAACTTCTCGGGTCACGGGGAGCCTGTGCGTATCTCAGGCGTCATCGGGCATCGAGGCAGGATACACCCTGGACGAAGTGCCAACCCATCACAGGGCACACACACACTCTAATTCACACACACACACACTACGGACAATTTCCCAGAGATGCCAATCAACCTACCATGCATGTCTTTGGACCGGGGGAGGAAACCGGAGTACCCGGAGGAAACCCCCGAGGCACGGGGAGAACATGCAAACTCCACACACACAAGGCGGACGCAGGGATAGAACCCCCAACCCTGGAGGTGTGAGGCGAACGTGCTAACCACTAAGCCACCCCCCCCCCATTGTTTTAATGAAACTTAATAAAACACAGCGAAATGTTCCTGAAACTCTTCAGTATTCAATATTCACTTGACTGTTGCTTTATAAAAACATTCCAAAAAATGGCAGTCATTAAATAAAATGATCTTTGAAGGTCTAACTACAATAATAATCGTTCACAATAATGCATTTCCAAGAGCAGGTTCAGGTTTGAAACGAGAGACGAGTGCACTTTTAAAATCGGATGTGCTTTTTAAATAATGCAGGTCGTCGTTTCGGTGAATGAGCTTCAGCGAATTGCATTAATTTTAATAAAAGCACCTTAAGCATTCAGCAGACAGAGAGGTGCGTCTTCTTCCTGTTTGGGGGAGCTGAAGGGTAATCAGTGGGTCAATCAAGCGTCCGACGTCCATCAGCTTGTCTCGATTAGACAGGATTAATGGAGATGAAGACGACCAGATGAAAAAAAAACCTGTTTGTTTTTCCAGTACTGTTTGTCATTTGTCTGTTTTTTTTTTTCAGGAGGATGTGGAACTGCTGCCAAGTTACCAATCTCTTCCTCACTAGCGTTAGTCCTTATTAATATTTATATTATATATGTTCTATCCTATTTTATAGCGTGCCATAAAACCTAGAGGTCATACGAGTATCTTATCAGAGGAGTTTATGGTAATGTGACATCCTGGAAGAGGATGCTGGATATTTGCCATGTTAAATGACATTATTATTACGTACACAGAACCTTTCCTGTGATCGCTAATAACCTTACAAAGGCAAAGCAGTGTTAGGTTTGTGTATCAGTACAAAAGCAAAAAAAAAAAAACCCACAATAGAACGTTTATCACCGTGTGAAGTAAACAAAGACGGTGAGACATACAGTAAGCGCTTTTGCGTAAATTTATAAACACAAACAGAGTTACGAGCGTAATCCACGTGTGCGTCGGCTAACGAGAGCTGAAGTCATGAAAGATGGACACTGAGCTCTATAATCCTGGCGGCAGACATGCCGTTGCACCAAATACGGCACAATTTTTTTACCAATATGAGCAAAAAGATTGAAGGACAGAAAAAGAGACATAAAACCGTGGAAGGATTCTCGTCAGCCTCACACCTCCAGGGTTGGGGGTTCGATTCCCGCCTCCGCCCTGTGTGTGTGGAGTTTGCCTGTTCTCCCCGTGCCTCGGGGGTTTCCTCCGGGTACTCCGGTTTCCTCCCCCGGTCCAAAGACATGCATGGTAGGTTGATTGGCATCTCTGGAAAATTGTCCGTAGTGTGTGTGTGTGAGTGTGTGAGTGAATGAGCGTGTGTGTGTGTGCCCTGTGATGGGTTGGCACTCCGTCCAGGGTGTATCCTGCCTCGATGCCCGATGACGCCTGAGATAGGCACAGGCTCCCCGTGACCCGAGACGTTCGGATAAGCGGTAGAAAATGAATGAATAAAGATGTCCTTGTGTACAACTCCATATATTTAAAATTCTGATTAAATACTAATTACCTCTACATATAACGACAGCCGTTTCACGCCAGCTAGACTCGATGCCTCACTTAATAATTCACAATAATTCACAAGTTTTAGAGAAAAACACAGATTTGTTTTATTTTATTTTTCCAATATCAAAACAACAATCAAAGAACCGATTCACATATTTTTATTTTCAGTGTCAAATTCCTGACACTAATATCTTCAATAATATTTCTGTGCTAATTGTTCTACTAGTTCTAACTACGGTCTAGCCCGACTCGCGACTGTCATTATAAATAAAGCTCAAACGATTTGAGTTTCATTTCATGACCTTCATTTTCTCCAGCTTTCTGCACCCTCATCCTTGGTTTTATGCGTTCTCCGTTCAAAGGTGATCATTGGTGGGGTGTGCAATTTATTCTCCCCTGACAGGTGGGATACCGTCAGAGACGGCTGTCCATCAAGCTCCCATCAAACTGTCAGGGTGATTTCTTGATCAATCGTTTGTGCAGCGAGAAGCGAGATGTGAGAAGTGGCTCTGCTCCAATCTCCAAGGCACGGAATCGGGACGTGATCACTGCAGCAAAGGCTTCTGGCCTGATTTATTATTTATTAAAGAAAAAAAGAGCTGCATTTGTGGCTTTGTATTACAGAAGCCTCATAATGACTATATTTAGGTACTAAAGTATTTACGCTATTTATTATGCCACATATCGATCAATTATCTAAAAGATTTCTTATAATAATAATAATAATAATAATAATAATAATAATAATAATAATAATAATAATAAATTCCAGGCTCACTATAATGAACATATCA
The DNA here is from genome assembly GCF_022655615.1 of Tachysurus fulvidraco. Taxonomy (NCBI): domain Eukaryota; kingdom Metazoa; phylum Chordata; class Actinopteri; order Siluriformes; family Bagridae; genus Tachysurus; species Tachysurus fulvidraco. The sequence goes on from NC_062524.1 coordinate 26,889,413, forward strand.
ATCACATACATTTTAATAAAAGAAGTAAAAATAATTTCCATGTTTTATAATTTATATACTCTGCAACTTCTTATTATTTGTGGTACTTTCTTTTTCTTTTTTCTCTCTCAATTTTCTCTTCATCCTTTCTTTCTTTCTTACAATATAAGCATAATCAAGGGACGTTCCATCTGGCTACGTGTTTAAAACTGACTTTAAGGTAAATAAATAAATGATGAATGTTATAGCACTGTCTGTTTTTGATGCCGTTCCCCACTGAGGCTAATGAAGTTGTTGGCTTTTCACGTGAAGCATATTTGAATACAGCTCACATTAAACCAGTCTAATACCAGGCTTCAGAGCTCATCACACGCTATTAAGTGTCGAAAATGGGCCCTTAAATGCTGTTTTGTCCTCTGCTACTTTTCTTATTGTCTCTATCGGGCTCAAAAGAATGATTTGCAAAAGCTCGGAATAAAGTGCTCAGGATCAAACGGTACACGGGCGGCTACGTCTCAGTCCATTTGTAAACAGATCCCTAATTTGCTGGTAAAAAAAAAAAAAAGCAAATGTGAGGGTTACGACTGAGGAATGGCGGTCTAATAAATATTCATGGCACCGGAATTGTCACTTACATTGAGATTAGACGATGCAAATTATGCATTAATGAAGCTTTTTTTTTTTTTTTACCTCCATCGGTGAAACGCAGCCGTTGCAAACACTAATAATGACTGATTACTGAAGTCCGACGGAAGCAGAGCGCTGTAATGAAGTAAGTGTCTGTAATATGTAGCTGCCTAAACTCATCCAGTCGCATGCCACACAGTTCAGGGGAAACGTTACTCATCTGAGGAGCCATTAAACTGCGCTGTGACGTCGTTTCAGCCTCGACCCAACCTGCAGATGACTGCTGCTCACTTCATAAATGATTTCTGAAGTGATTATCCGCTACGACCGTGCTGCTGAGTCGATAAATCATTCATGTGTGGCGCTGCTAGAAATAATTGGTCACTTAATGACTTGTGGTGTTGTGCAGGACGTTCAATAATGTATATGATAGATTATAGCTCATAAAGCACTAGTCTGAGTCAGTAGAGAAGATAGTTAATAGAGCACTAGCATGAGTCAGTAGTTTAGGTTATAGTGTACTAGCATGAGTCAGTAGTTTAGGTAATAGTGCACTAACATTGAGTCAGTAGTGTAGATAGTTTAGAATGCTAGCATATGTTAGTATTGTAGGTAGTTTAGTGCACTAGCATGAGTCAGTAGTGTAGGTAGTTTAGTGCACTAGCATGAGTCAGTAGTGTAGGTAGTTTAGTGCACTAGCATGAGTCAGTAGTGTAGGTAGTTTAGTGCACTAGCATGAGTCAGTAGTGTAGGTAGTTTAGTGCATTAGCATGAGTCAGTAGTGTTGTTACTAGAGCATTAGCATGAGTCAGTAGTGTTGTTACTAGAGCATTAGCATGAGTCAGTAGTGTAGGTAGTTTAGTGCATTAGCATGAGTCAGTAGTGTTGTTACTAGAGCATTAGCATGAGTCAGTAGTGTAGGTAGTATAGTGCACTAGCCCGAGTCAGTAGTGTAGGTAGTTTAGTGTGCTAGCATGAGTCAGTAGTGAAGGTAGTTTAGTGCGCTAGCATAAGTCAGTAGTGTAGGTAGTTTAGTGCACTAGCATGAGTCAGTAATGTAGGTAGTTTAGTACACTAGCATGAGTCAGTAGTGTAGGTAGTTTAGTGCACTAGCATGAGTCAGTAGTTTAGGTAGTTTAGTGCACTAGCATTAGTCAGCAGTGTAGGTAGTTTAGTGCACTAGCATGAGTCAGTAGTGTAGGTAGTTTAGTGCACTAGCATGAGTCAGTAGTGTAGGTAGTTTAGTGCACTAGCATGAGTCAGTAGTGTAGGTAGTTTAGTGCACTAGCATGAGTCAGTAGTGTAGGTAGTTTAGTGCACTAGCATGAGTCAGTAGTGTAGGTAGTTTAGTGCATTAGCATGAGTCAGTAGTGTTGTTACTAGAGCATTAGCATGAGTCAGTAGTGTAGGTAGTTTAGTGCATTAGCATGAGTCAGTAGTGTTGTTACTAGAGCATTAGCATGAGTCAGTAGTGTAGGTAGTATAGTGCACTAGCCCGAGTCAGTAGTGTAGGTAGTTTAGTGTGCTAGCATGAGTCAGTAGTGAAGGTAGTTTAGTGCGCTAGCATAAGTCAGTAGTGTAGGTAGTTTAGTGCACTAGCATGAGTCAGTAATGTAGGTAGTTTAGTACACTAGCATGAGTCAGTAGTGTAGGTAGTTTAGTGCACTAGCATGAATCAGTAGTGTAGATAGTTTAGTGTGCTAGCATAAGTCAGTAATGTAGGTAGTTTAGTGCACTAGCATGAGTCAGTAGTGTAGGTAGTTTAGTGCACTAGCATGAGTCAGTAGTGTAGGTAGTTTAGTGCACTAGCATGAGTCAGTAGTGTAGGTAGTTTAGTGTACTAGCATGAGTCAGTAGTGTAGGTAGTTTAGTGTACTAGCATGAGTCAGTAGTGTAGGTAGTTCAGTGTGCTAGCATGAGTCAGTAGTGTAGGTAGTTTAGTGTGCTAGCATGAGTCCGTAGTGTAGGTAGTTTAGTGTACTAGCATGAGTCAGTAGTGTTGTTACTAGAGCATTAGCATGATTCAGTAGTTTAGATAATAGTGCACTAGCATGAGTCAGTAATGTAGGTAGTTTAGTGCACTAGCATTAGTCAGCAGTGTAGGTAGTTTAGTGCATTAGCATGAGTCAGTAGTGTAGGTAGTTTAGTGCACTAGCATTAGTCAGTAGTGTAGGTAGTTTAGTGCATTAGCATGAGTCAGTAGTGTAGGTAGTTTAGTGTGCTAGCATGAGTCAGTAGTGTAGGTAGTTTAGTGTACTAGCATGAGTCAGTAGTGTAGGTAGTTTAGTGCACTAGCATGAGTCAATAGTGTAGGTAGTTTAGTGCATTAGCATGAGTCAGTAGTGTTGTTACTAGAGCATTAGCATGATTCAGTAGTTTAGATAATAGTGCGCTAGCATAAGTCAGTAGTGTAGGTAGTTTAGTGCATTAGCATGAGTCAGTAGTGTTGTTACTAGAGCATTAGCATGATTCAGTAGTTTAGATAATAGTGCGCTAGCATGAGTCAGTAGTGTAGGTAGTTTAGTGCACTAGCATGAGTCAGTAATGTAGGTAGTTTAGTGCACTAGCATTAGTCAGCAGTGTAGGTAGTTTAGTGCACTAGCATGAGTCAGTAGTGTAGATAGTTTAGTGTGCTAGTATGAGTCAGCAGTGTAGGTAGTTTAGTGTGCTAGCATGAGTCAGTAGTGTAGGTAGTTTAGTGTACTAGCATGAGTCAGTAGTGTAGGTAGTTTAGTGCACTAGCATGAGTCAGTAGTGTAGGTAGTTTAGTGCATTAGCATGAGTCAGTAGTGTAGGTAGTTTAGTGCATTAGCATGAGTCAGTAGTGTTGTTACTAGAGCATTAGCATGATTCAGTGGTTTAGATAATAGTGCATTAGCATGAGTTAGTACTGTACTAGATAGCTAATAGTGTGCTAGCATGAGTCAGTAGTGTTGTTACTAGAGCACTAGCATGATTCAGCAGTTTAGGTTATAGTGTACTAGAATGAGTCAGTAGTTTAAGTAATAGTGCACTAGCATGAGTCAGTAATGTAGGTAGTTTAGTGCACTAGCATTAGTCAGCAGTGTAGGTAGTTTAGTGTGCTAGCATGAGTCAGTAGTGTAGGTAGTTTAGTGTGCTAGCATGAGTCAGTAGTGTAGGTAGTTTAGTGCACTAGCACGAGTCAGTAGTGTAGGTAGTTTAGTGCACTAGCACGAGTCAGTAGTGTAGGTAGTTTAGTGTGCTAGTAGTGTAGGTAGTTTAGTGTGCTAGCATGAGTCAGTAGTGTAGGTAGTTTAGTGCACTAGCATGAGTCAGTAGTGTAGGTAGTTTAGTGTGCTAGCACGAGTCAGTAGTGTAGGTAGTTTAGTGTGCTAGCATGAGTCAGTAGTGTAGGTAGTTTAGTGCACTAGCATGAGTCAGTAGTGTAGGTAGTTTAGTGTGCTAGCATGAGTCAATAGTGTTGTTACTAGAGCATTAGCATGATTCAGTAGTTTAGATAATAGTGCGCTAGCATGAGTCAGTATTGTACTAGATAGCCAATAGTGTGCTAGCATGAGTCAGTAGTGTAGATAGTTAGTGAGCTAACATAAGTTAGTACTGTAGCTAGTTAATGAGTCGGTACTATAGATAGCTAATAGTGTGCTAGCATGAGTCAGTATTGTAGCTAGTTAATATTGCTTTAGCATGAGTCAGTAGCATAGATACAGTAGTTACTAGAGTTAGAAGTGCATTAATGTCAGTAGTGCATTCAGCAATGTGCTAATATATAGACAGTTAAAGTGGATAATAGCGAGTCAGTTTTCAGATGATTTTGCAGATATTTCCCTATCAGTCTGTTAGCAGCACAGACACACAGAGGGTATCATGAGGTTTTCATTCTCTTCATGAAATGTGGAAATAGAAGATTGCGGCGTCTGTCTGCTTTTACCCACTGATTTGTTCAGAGATTCAGTCTAATGGCTGCCAGAGACTGAGGAAAAGATTTCTTTTTGTTTGTGAACGATAAACGTAGATTTCTCCAGACGCCGCCTCTCCCCGTGACACCTCCAGTGTTTACCACTTCCTTTAGCGGGAACATGTTTTTCTGCATCGTGTGGCCCCGAGCTCACTTTTTCAATCGTTTTATACGTTATAAGGTAAATGTTTCGCAAATAATCTGTCTGTTTGAATTCCATCCATCACGACAGACTTCACACCCGACCAATCAGCTGCTCCGACTTAAACTCGCACTCTGTGGAGCTGTCCTTCTTATCCTTTTGTGTTTAACGTTCATGATTTTTCTTTAAATTCTTTAAATCTCTGTCATTTTCTTTCTTCCGTTCTTGTTCATCAAAGTTGTTGCAAATATACTAACTCTCAGTAACTAGAGTTTCGTGAAACAAAAGAAAGAAAGTGGGCGGAGTTATAACGGATACATTATTAGATGGTGTGGCATGTTACTGCAATCGCTAATGTTTCTGAGTGTCCTTTGGACTTTAATGCATTACAACTGTTATTTATTCCATACAACTATCCACCTCCATCCTCCTCCAATCCATTTACTAACTAGCAGGGAATTCTCTCGCTTGTCCTCCGTCCTCGATTCTGCACGTCCATCGTTCTTCTGGTGCCGGTATGAGGCGAGGCGAGACGGCGTGCTCTCGTACCGCCAGCGTACACCAGTCTCTTGAGCTTCCTGTCACACGAGGCAGTGAGATGATGGAGTGTGGCAGGTGATGGCGGTGGCCGCTTCGTCCTTGTGCCTACGAGCATTTCGCAGCACTTCCGTTATCTGCATACGGATTATTTTCCCAGCTGCCCTCAGGTGACTCAAGAATAGGGATCGTTTTAATTCAGCGCCACCAAATCACCTATGAAGGAGAAGTCATAAAAGCCGTCCAGCCGGCCGCTATTTCACCCGGCGTGCAGATCAATCCTGCTTTATATTCATCTAAAAGATTTTTATTATTATTATTATTATAATAACACCAACATGTTCAGCTAAGATAAGAACACTCATTTTTATTCAGTTTCCAGTACACATTATTGCCGTTTTCCCGCTTTAGCGCCCTGAGCTAGGAAAGCTATTAATATCTCCATAAAGCTGAAGAGCTCTTCTTTTTTTAAATAGCTCATATATATCATATAACACTGCAAAAGCTTTCTGTTATTTTTTTTTTTTACCGAAAATACAAAAAACAAAAAACAAAACAAAACACGGATCGATATCGGTCTCCAGCCACATACGAGCGGCTCTAATCATCTCACCTCTCATACACTTTTTTCCTTCTATTAAACACTTCTTTCCTCGATTCCTTTTCGCTTTTATACAATACTGTAAGAAATTCACAGCCAAGCAGATCGATATTGAATTTACGCCAAAAAAAACAAAACAAAACAAAACGAGTCTATGTGTAAACTGTCATGTCTAAGAAGGTGGCGTGAACGAGCGCGGTAAACAAACACCACATAAAAAAAAAAGTCGGAGCAGTGAAGTTTAATTTTGTAAAAGTCTCATTTTTTACGATGTGTTGATGTTTTTTCCGATACGTTCCTTGTAGACTTGTTCGGCAGTAATTGCTCGGAGATGTGAACTGCGATAGTCACGGTCGATAGTGAGCGCTGCTGTTATGAGCTAAATTACAGATTATTGACTTTTCCTACGATAAAAAAAAAGAACAACAACAACAAAAAAAACCAATGTTATTGTCTATAAATGAAAAAGCAATTAATACATTAATGCTGAAGTAAATCAGTTGTGCCTAAGTGTAAAGAATGACTATAAAATCATATTCTACTGTATATTTTTTTCTATAACACTCATTAATTATCCAGTCAACTTTCTGTAGAATGTTAAAAAAAAAAAAAAAAGTATGCAGAAAGCTTTTTTAATATATTTCTTGTCTTGGAAATATCTAAACCTGCACATTAAGATGGAGCCTGAGTTTCTGTTTCATATCACATTAAAACCCTGAAGTTATTTCCGACGCCGTGCCGGAGGACGGACCCAAGAGGAAGTGGGCAAATCTCTCCTGCAATATTCAGCAGAACATGAACTGGATCTCTGAGTAAACCGACAAACCGCAGGATCGCAGGGGAACAGAGGGATGGAAACACGACGAAACTGAGCTGCTCCTTCTTTTGTGTGAAGTTGTTTAGAAGATTCCGTCGAACGAAAGGCGCATGTCGCGTCCCGGGACACGGGAAATAGCGTACATACCGTACGGACCGGGAGTTGCTCGTCGCTGAAGACTTTAAGTCTAATGTCTTATTTTGACCCACAGGACCGTTTGCATTCAAACAGATATAATCACGTCTGTTGTTGCGTTGAAATAAAATTTCCCACAAGAAGCACAGCTCAGAGGATCCTTTTCGCTCTCAGACATTTTTATCTCTTAATGATGCAAATCCCGGAACATTTTGCCTGGATAAAAAAAATCATGAAAAAAATAAAGGGTGACGATTAAGAAACAACTTGGACATGCAGCTTGGAGCCTTGACACTCTGTTTAGATGTGTAGCTCAGATTGGTGAGATCAGACTGAGATTTAAGACTTTATTCATACTCACACACATGAGATTAGACTCAGTTTTAAGATTCAGAGACTTGAGACTATTAGTCTTGTCACTCAGATAGAGATTAGCTCAAAGATTTGAGATTAGACAGATTTGAGACTTTATTCAGACTTTCACATACATGAGATTAGACTTGAACTTGCAGCTCGGAGACTTAAGACTCTGTTTAGACTTACTCGGATACAAAAGAGTAGCTCAGACGAGATTAGACAGATTTGAGACTCTAGTCAGATTTAGCTCAGATACGTGAGATTAGACTGAGATTTAAGACAATATTTAGACTTGTGGTTCAGATACATAAGATTAGCCCAGAAACATGAGATTAGACTGAGACTTGAAACCCTATTTAGTCTCCTCACTCAGATATGCAAGATTAGACTCAGGTTTCAAAAGCACTCAGACTAGAAAATATGACTTGACTTGCACTTGCTGCTTGGAGACTAGAGTCACAACTCTGACCTCATACTCGATCCATAGAACATATTATAACTCAACTTATAGACTAGATCCAGAGACCAGAGTCAAAACTGAAAGGACCTGGACTCGACTCGGACGTGTAGCTCAGAATCGTGAAACTTGGATTTGCAGCACTGAGAATCAGAATCGATTCAATCCTGCAAAAAGTTATCTAGTGTTGTGTTTAGGCATTCACTAAATTCCAGGGGTTTCGTTACCACGACATAAAGTGGGCGTGGTTTCTGGAGGTCTCGGAAAAACGCCCTCTTTCAAAAAAAAAAAAAAAAAGAGCATACTTACGATGGATAATGAAGGACAAAACAAGCATACAGTAGATTTTATATTTTATATCTATGATGATTTATTATCTTACGGTTAAGCTATTTTCAAAAACGAATAAACAACCAAAAACTATGGTTAGGGTTAGATTATCAAATAGGCCACGCCTACCCGATGACGCAATATCTGTTACGCTGTTCTGAAATCCCTGGAAACAAGTGCATCCCGTTGTGTTCAGACCATGTGCTCAACCACTCACACAACTCCAAACTACAGCTAGTGAAAGTGAATTATTCTATTATAGGATTTATTTTTTTTTGCTATTATTTATCAAGCAACATCACTTAATTTACACACTTCTCAGATTTAATCTACAAAATAACACTGGAATTAAAAATTAATTTTTTTGCATATTGACATCTGTATTCCGTCTAAATCCTGAGAGACGACAGGGAGCGAGAGAGCGAAATGAAGTCATCTTTCATCAGCAAACACCGCGTTCTTGTGCAAACTGGATTATAATCCTCTCGGGTGTTTAAACGGAGCAGCGACTTCAGAGGAAAGCTTGTCTCATTATCACGCACTCGTGTAGAGATTAAAGCGACACCTGGGTGACGCTCGTCTCCTGATTCCCAGATGAAACCTGACTTCTGCCTAATAACTCCGACTAGACAACTAGCATGTGAGCGCAAGCCCTGAAGAACGGACGGGAAACAAAGACGGCGTGCGCTCGGGCTTTCTGAGAAATGACAGCGTGCATCATTGAGAAGTAAATATTTGGGCGAGGAGATAAATCAGGCTGGATTTTTTTTTGCGAAATGATATATTCCGAATATGAGAAGGAGAAGATCATGTTTAACGCCGACGTCTCCCGTCTGACAGACACGCTTTAGGCGGCGTTGCAAAAATTAGAAGCGGTGAAAAGGGATCGGTAACACTTCCGAGAATATCATACACTCCGCCAGAAACAATCACACTTACTGCGCCGTCTGGAAAGTAATTGGACACTGACAGAGTTTGGACTCCAACACAGTGGATTAGAAATATAGAATATGATAAAATATCAGGTTTAATTAGAGCAAGCTGCCAAAGAAGAACAGCTCAGTTTTCTTCCTAAAGAGACTTTTATTTTTTCATGGATCTTTAGGTATTTAATATAAAGTTAATGATGAATGGAAAAGGAGAGCGAAAAGACGCCATTGCTTCTAAATGGAAGTGTCCAGGCCAAGGGAAGAAAAGAGAGCGAGAGAGAGATGTACAAAAGACAAAGGAGGAGATAGAGAGACTGACAAAGACACACTGAAAGAAAAAGAAAGTATAAGACAGCAAAGGACAGAGAGATTAAGAGCTACAGATATATATATATATATATATATATATATATATATATATATATATATATATATATATATATATAGAGAGAGAGAGAGAGAGAGAGAGAGAGAGAGTGAGAGCCTTTCTTTTTGTCACATCTACATTACAGCTCAGTGAAATTCATTTGTCACATATTACAACTTTGGAAGATACTGGGCCCTTGGAGCAGAGAGGTTTAAGGGCCTTGAGAGATGTGTGAAATAGAGAGAGAGGGAGATACACAGGCAGAGAACTAGAGACACAGGGAAAAAAGAGAGAGAGATAGAGATATAGTACAGAAAGATAAAGAGGGAGAGGACAAAAGGAATGAGAGACAATACAAGGAAAACAGAGGGGAGTGAGACATGATAGTGATGATCAGAGAATGAGAGAGACACAGAGTGAGACGCTAGAAAGATTCACAAAAAGTGTGTGACAGAGAGTGAGAGAGACAAACAAAGAGTGAGACAGACGAGGGACGCAAACTGAAAGTGAGACAGGAGACAGAGATAGAAACAAACAAGGTGTGTGTGTGTGTGAGAGAGAGAGAGAGAGAGAGAGAGAGAGAGAGAGAGATACAGGTGAGAGATACTCAGTGAGAGAGACACTGCAAGAGAAACACAGAGTGAGACAGATGAGAGATACACAAACTGAGTGAGACAGGTAAGAGATACACAAACTGTAGAGTGAGACAGATAAGAGATACACAAACTGTAGAGTGAGACAGGTAAGAGATACACAAACTGAGTGAGACAAAGTGAGAAATACACAAACTGTAGAGTGAGAGAGAGTGAGAGATACACAAACTTTAGAGTGAGACAAGAAAGAGATACACAAACTGTAGAGTGAGACAGTTAAGAGATACACAAACTGTAGAGTGAGACAAGTAAGAGATACACAAACTGTAGAGTGAGACAGATAAGAGATACACAAACTGTAGAGTGAGACAGATAAGAGATACACAAACTGTAGAGTGAGAGAAGTAAGAGATACACAAACTGTAGAGTGAGACAAGTAAGAGATACACAAACTGTAGAGTGAGACAGATAAGAGATACACAAACTGTAGAGTGAGACAGATAAGAGATACACAAACTGTAAAGTGAGAGAAGTAAGAGATACACAAACTGTAGAGTGAGACAGTTAAGAGATACACAAACTGTAGAGTGAGACAGTTAAGAGATACACAAACTGTAGAGTGAGACAGTTAAGAGATACACAAACTGTAGAGTGAGACAGATAAGAGATACACAAACTGTAGAGTGAGACAGATAAGAGATACACAAACTGTAGAGTGAGACAGATAAGAGATACACAAACTGTAGAGTGAGACAGTTAAGAGATACACAAACTGTAGAGTGAGACAAGTAAGAGATACACAAACTGTAGAGTGAGACAGTTAAGAGATACACAAACTGTAGAGTGAGACAAGTAAGAGATACACAAACAGAAACTGAAAGGATGTGATCACTATGACTGCGGTCCAAAAAGCCCGGCTTCGTCTAAACGGCTCGTTTCTGGTGAAAAGTGGATGCAGCACCCTGTCTGTTCATCTGCCCTCCTCTGCTGCTTTAAGGGAGGGCAAAGAGTTCACCTCCAACTTCCTGTTGTTACCATGGCAACTGAAACCTCAGGCCACCTTCACAGTCACTCGCCTCCCCAAAAACTATGTGGAAAAGTTCTCACATAACAAGCAAACACATCCATAACGAGCCCTGAAAACACTCCAGACGTTCACTACAGTCTCTCTCTCTCTCTCTCTCTCTCTCTCTCTCTCTCTCTCTCTCTCTCTCTCTCTGTACATGTGTGTGACTGACTTTACATCTAGCAGCTCATCTGTCTACCAGCGAGATGACACAAGCTTAAAACAGTTTAAGTTTCAGAGAGATGTCAGTAATACACAAGCTCAACATTAAGCTTGACTTAACGTGTTCCTCGGGTTTGTGTTGGAATTTGGATTTGTATCGTTTTATTTTATTAATAAATCAGACGGAGCACATTCGATCATTTTTATAATCGGTGTAAAAGTGATAAAGAAACAGATTCTGACCAACATGAGTGTTGCATCATGTGACTAAATTAGATGGAAAATTGGAACTGGAAATATTCAAGGCTTTGAATAATCTGCTTAAGTAAAGCAATAAACCAATCACAGGTGTGGGTTACATGGTGAAGCGTGTTCTCCGTCATGACGCAATGCAGAGTATAATGAAATAAAATATCTTCGCAATAAATAATGTTTCCCCTATGCAGTGGATTCTGTTACCGGTAAAATCTGGTTGCTAAGCAACATACCTTAAATATACCATAGACAGAAGAAAGGCTACAGGGAATAATTTTATTTGTTTAAAACAAAACACACATGGCTGAACAAAACAGATTTAATATCTTATTATAAATCAATGTTTGTGCTGTGGAATGAAGTTGGCAGGGAAATGAAGACTTTAATTTAATTAAGGAAGGAGTCTCCAGTGCAAGAGAAAGTTAACAGAGAAGTGATCGGCTGGTGGGGTGGGGGGTTACGGTAGCTTAGTGGTTAGCACGTTCGCCTCACACCTCCAGGGTTGGGGGTTCGATTCCCACCTCCGCCTTGTGTGTGTGGAGTTTGCATGTCCTCCCCGTGCCTCGGGGGCTTCCTCCGGGTACTCCGGTTTCCTCCCCAGGTCCAAAGACATGCATGGTAGGTTGATTGGCATCTCTGGGAAATTGTCCGTAGTGTGTGTGTGTGTGAGTGAATGAGAGTGTGTGTGTGTGCCCTGTGATGGGTTGGCACTCCGTCCAGGGTGTATCCTGCCTCGATGCCCGATGACTCCTGAGATAGACACAGGCTCCCCGTGACCCGAGAAGTTTGGATAAGCGGTAGAAGATGAATGAATGAATGAATGAATGAATGAATGTTTGGCTTTGGAGTTGTTTGCAGCTGCTATAACGTAAGTGAAAATCCACATTATTAAATGTTGCAATAAATGGATAAAAACTGTGATGTCGTTTATAATAGATGTGGAATTTGTTTAATTTGTATAATGTTAATGAAACATTTAAGGGTGTTAACGGTACCTCCGCTTCATCACACCACCCAGATGTTGATGATTTTTTCGGTAACAGGTAACAAAACAACATGATGTTTTACTCCGTATGTTTTTAAGTCTTCGACCCTTGCAATTAAAGGAACCCTTCCCTTTCCTCTCGGATATAACCGCTTCCCACGATCTTGTTGCTTGTTTTATTTATACGGATGTTATTTGTGGTTTTGTCAGCTAACGTAACTGTTTTGACAAGCTGGGACCTAGCAGACGTCTCTATGGAGCGGCGTCTGAGGTTCGTTCATCTGTGTGTTTCTCGGCTTTGAGACTGTGTTTTTCTTTCGTGATCCTCAATAGAATAAAAGAAAGGGGATGACAAATGTACGGGATTAGAATTTGAGGTGCTGTGGGAGTATTTAGACAGGAATTCAATTACCAGGAGGGAATGGGAGCAGCGACTGTGTGAAAAGGCTCCGGGCTTCTTCTTCTTCTTCCTTTTTTTACTCCTTCTGCTCGTATCGATTTCTTGAGAGGTAATTGTCGCGTTGTTTGGTATCTGTGAGTGACACCTTGTTCAGCAGAGAGAAGACGTGGTCGCAACTTCCTTGAGATCAATGAAAGGGAGGAATACATTCTGCTCGTGCTCAGACACGGAATACACACAACTCTCAAACAAGCCTTCTTCTGTTCACAACTATAATCCTGTTACAGCGAATAACGTAAACATACTGTGCAAACACCGCATGCTCGCTAATAACGTACAGCTGCATAGACTGTACTGTTTAGCCCGTATCCTCTTCCTTTTACTGTAATGCATAAGCCACATTAGCAGTCCTGATTACAAGTATTTAAAAATGCATGAAGGTCAGAATTTGAGTTTGCACCCTGGAGCAGGTTGGAATGTTGTTTATGCTGCAGTAAACTTCAGTGAGTTTTAAAGGACCTGCAGATATTTGGTATAGTTTAATCACGAGCCTCAGACCAGCTAATTGCTAATCCACACAAGATTGTTACTGTGTAGACAGGACACAAATTTGCAATAATAACAGAAAGGAGTTGCTACAAACCTTTACTCATAGTCTGCCTACTTGGTGACCATCTTGGTGACATTCACAGGGATATATTTCCAGTCAGAAAGTAAAAACTAACGGCATCAGGGAGGCCACCAGGAAATACTTCAGACATTTTTTGACTTATTGGAACGGAAACGACTGCTCGACTATTTTCTCCACCACTCCACCAGATGGCAACCTCCTCAAAGTTCTAGACATTCTTCCATGTTCACGCTTCTTTGTTTGCACACGGACACCTAGCTTTGTAGACGGGATGCACTTATTTCCAGGGATTTCAGAACAGCGTAACAGATATTGCGTCATCGGGTAGGCGTGGCCTATTTGATAATCTAACCCTAACCATAGTTTTTGGTTGTTTTTGTTTTCGAAAATAGCTTAACTGTAAGATAATAAAGCATAATAGATATAAAATATAAAATCTACCTGTATGACTGTTTTGTCCTTCATTATCCATCGTAGGTTTGCTCTTTTGTTTTTTGAAAGAGGGCGTTTTTCCAAGACCTCCAGAAACACGGCCACTTTACGTCATGGTAGCGAAACCCCTGGAATTCAATGAATGCCCTTTGTAGACACTCTACATTCATGCAAGCTCTGAGTCTTTTGTCCGATGACCTTTGACCAAGCCAGTGGTGTCCGTTTTTTGACCAAGTGCGAGTGCATGTGAAGGGTTTCATTTCATTCCAATAAAGCAGGAGGTGGTCTATTCCTTAGTTCAAATGATCCTCTGCATCTACACCAGACTTTTCTGGACAAGATTTGACTTATCTTTGTTCAGGAATGTGGATTTTGCCTGTTAATACTTCTACATGTGAACTCTTAATATTTCCTGGAGTCTCCTTCATTACACAAACATAGTCAGCTAATAAAATTGAATAGTCCTGTATGGCTCGAATCAGAGGACGCATATGCCTCTTTTCCACCGGAAAGAACCGGGTGCTGGTTCAGAGCTAGCGCTGGTGCTGGTTCAAAGTTGGTTCCACTGGAGAACCTTCAAAGAACCGGTTTGCCTTTCCACCGGCTAGAGAGCATCACAGCGCCGAGTGTGACGTCACTGTATACGTGTCACGTGTCCCAGCGACGTTAGCGCAGCAGCGACAAACACAAACACAACAACAATGGTGGATGTCGCTTTACTGTTAATGCTCATGGCTTTGCGAACCTACATCGGTATCCAAACGCGGCGAATAAAACGTGTACGTGCGGCTCCGTGTAATCTGTATAAACGGAGGTTGTAATCGATAAAGTACATAACGTTATTTTATCGTTAACACAGAAAAAAATTTTGCCTTAGCATGTAGCTACCTACTATCATGTGTGCTGATAATGTATCATATCGCGGTAAAGTAAAAGTGTATTAAACATTAGTATACTTAAGGTACATTATCAAATGCACTAACAGTAGCCCCGCCCACAGCTCCTGACGCAAGCGGTTCTTAAGTCTAGACCAGCAACGTTTTGGTGCTACTTAAGAACCACTTTTCCTGGTTCAGAGCCGGTGCTTTGGCGGTCGAAACAGAAAGAACCGGTTCTAAATTAGGCCGAACCTGCACTCAAACTGCCTCGGTGGAAAAGGGGCAATAGTGATGCTGGCTCAAAGCTCCAGGTTTCGATCCTGAGCTCAGGATACTCCAGTTTTCCTGAAAACCTCTGACCTTAATTTGCCTGTGGCTTGGGGTCTAGTCTTATCCAGAAAGGCCTGGTACAGCTTTTCATAGCAACCAAGTACTAGCCACACTCGACGGACTATTGAAAGTCGAGATCAGCTGATTAAACTGGTGGAATTGGAATCGGTTCTGCTTGATTGACTGGACTGGATACGACTGGACTCTCCTGGTCTATGAGAAATTGTTTTAATGAGTTTGCGAACATGTGTGCAGGATGTGTTCCCACTTTATGCCTGATTTATGTCTAATATTCCAGGACAGACCCCAGATCCACCATGACACCTGACAAGAATAATTGATCAAAAGGTCAAGATGATGGTACCTCACTAGGAAAAAACAAGAAAATCTGGATATACTTTGACAGACATTTTCCCTGCAGGACCATCGTCAGCTAGCTAAACTGAGCCGGATAATCTACAGCAATGATGACGACATACCGAACACTGTCTGGCTTGGAAAATGGCCCACAAAAGACCCAAGAGTCATTTGAAAAGTTTCGACACACAGTAGAGTCAATAAGATAAAATGAAATGGAGAACACTGGAGATGATGGCGGAAAATGTGGCCTACTTTGCCTCTGAGATGAAGTCTGTGAGATAATATAGCTTTGTCTTGTGATGGAGTGCTTTGGATCAGAGGTCGAGATCATGTGTCACTGCTCAACAGGTTAAAACAGTGTCTTATGAAGGATGAAATGAAATTTCCCCCTCTACGTTCTGTGTGACCTAGCCAGCGAACGAGACCAAGGAAAACCATGTAATATTCATCAGCTTGTTCTCCGGGAAGCACTTTGGCTTTGTTTCCGACGTGCGATTGCCGAAGTCACACCTGTCTCTGCGCTGGTGATGCACGGCCTCGGCGGATGGATCTGCTGAATGATGCATCACCTGTCCACTTATCATTCTCGCCTGAATTTCCCTACGCCGCTCCTAAAGCTCTTCTTTCCCCCAACCTGTTCTTCAACATGTGATGACACAAGAGCTGTAGAGGTGCGAAAACTATTTTCCAGAAGATCGACCTCCTTCCCGCACGTCACTCATCCTCTGTACGCTCTCTCACCACCACCACACACCTGTCATCTCACCGCAGTCACTTTTCATTAGCGCCGCTGGATGAATACACGCCGAAGCAAGAGGCAGCAGGTGTTCAGAGAAAGAATCTCTCCGTCGTTGACTTTCCTGAGCCATCTGACCTCTACATCTCGCTCGCTTAACGTCATACACTCCAATCTGGCCCGGAGTGCGCCAAATCATCCAGCGTGAAGCGCAAAAAAATCTCGCTGTCCTTCAGATAACTTGTAATGTCAGAGCCAAGCTATGTTTTTACCCAAACCGGAACACGGCTTATCGACTGAGCTTGAGGAAATGAAATCTGATCAGCGAGTCTTTCTGTCGTCCTCTCATGTCCCCTGCCGTCCCAGACTGATTAGATTAGACTCATCGACTAGCGCGGACTCGAGTTTCCTTTCCTTAAGAAAAAAGTGTCGTAAGAATTATAATAAAAAATAATCACGTTCGAATGTTTTACGAACCTTCCGCAAATTTCAGATATAACAAAATTATAAAATAAGTTTGACCAATAAAAAAAAAAAAGGAATAATCCAAAGAGTTGAATCTCTACCACTGTTACCTGTATCATGGTGTTGAAACAGTGTGTTATCGGTTCACGTCGGAGTCGGCCCTGACGGAGACTCGGACCAGTAGCGATGGCTGTTCGGTCACCGAAACAAAACCTCCTGTTTGAATATTTTATGACTCCCAACATGTTTCTGTTTTATCACAGTTTGAGGCATGCGGTCACCTGAAGAGACGTCTCCATCACCTTCAGGGAAGACATCTGTAGTGAAATGGATTGTCTTCACAATGGATTTTCATTTTCATCCCTTCTTCATTTCGGTTCCTGAACTGGCTCAAGTTTCCACATCTGACCCATGATTATTCACGTAACATTTTTGACCTATACGGGATACCTGTGGCTCCGGAGGTCACCTTTATGCTGGTCTATATTCCTTTTCGTTCATTTTCCCTCCGTCCTTTATTTCTTTTCTTCTTTGTTTCTTTCATTACTTCTTTCCCTTATTTACGCTCGTACAGTATTTCACTTCCTGCCTCACTTTATCCCCCCCCATCCCTTCCCTTATTCCCTTTCCTTTCTCCCTTTCTTCATAAATTCGATTGCCGTCCTTTTCTGTCCATTTTCTGCCTCCCCTCCTCCTTTTAATTCGACTGTCTGTATGAAATACAGGCTGCCTGACCGATTAGCCAGGATTTATTTTCCTCTTGTCTTTTCTTTCTCTTTTGAGAAGAAAGTGTAGCTGCACTCTGACCATTTGCTCCACTCCTCCTTTCACATTCTTCACAAACCAGATTAAGTGCTAAACTGTAATCAGAGACGTATCCGTTTGACTTTCTCTGCACCGAGGTTTTGCCAGTAAAGCGGTAAAATAGCACTGAGTGGATGAGAGATAGAGTTTAATGGAGCTGTACTGCTAACAATGCTAACAATGCTAACAATGCTAACACTTGTCCTGGTTGTAACATACCGTGACTCTCTCACACTCAGTTATTACTTCCGGGTTTAGGATTTTTTTTTTCCGAGTCAGTAAGAAACTCCATGTCATGTAAAAGCTGGCAAGGTTTCCCACTGACTCGGGAGGGACGGCTATCGACATCTCTCTCTCTCTCTCTTTCTGTTCTTTCTCTTCCCTTTACCTTCAACTTTTCTTTCTTACTTTACTTTCCCATTTTCTAAACTCTTTTCTTCATTTGATTCGAACTGAATTTCTCCTTTCTATTGTTTCTTTCTCTATTTTATTCCCTAAGTTTCTTCCTAGCTTCCCATTCGTTTATTTTATACTTCGCTACTTCCACCGAGGAAGAAAGAAACGATAAAAAGAGGAAATACATGAACGGATGAAAGGAGGAATAAAATGGTCGAATAGAAGATGTAATTGGTAGGAAAGGAGGAGGCATTTAGCAGACGTCCCGAGCGAATTACGTTTTTTATCTCATTTTTATACAACTGAGCAATTGAGGGTTAAGGGCCTTGCTCAGGGGCCCGGCAGTGGGAACCCGGTGGATGTAGGAATTGAACTCGCAACCTTCCGATTGGTAGCTCAATACCTTAACCACTAGGCCATGCCCCCTCCCCCCCCCCACTCATTTTCATTTCCTTCCTTTCCCCTCACTCTTTCTTTGTTTCTTTCTTTCTCTTTCTCTAATGCTTTCCTTTCCTTCCCTTCCTATTCCTCCTTCCTTCCTTCCTTCCTATTCCTCCATCCATCCTTCCTTCCTTCCTTCCTTCCTTCCTTCCTTCACAACAGTGTTATTTTTCCTCTTCCAGCTCAGTGAGTATGATGTTGGAGTCAGAAGTGAGGGTCGGAGGAACTCCAGAAAACTCGGCTGCTATTTTTACTCCTGCGCCGATCCTGTGCCTCACTTTCAGACACATCACAGTGTGAGATGTTCACAACTGCCTCTGAATGAGTTCGGTTTCAGTCTGAGATCGAGGAAAAAGCCCTTTAATTATGCAGCGGTCGCAGAGT
Organism: Tachysurus fulvidraco; assembly: GCF_022655615.1. NCBI lineage: Eukaryota > Metazoa > Chordata > Actinopteri > Siluriformes > Bagridae > Tachysurus > Tachysurus fulvidraco. Next base: position 26,907,946 of record NC_062524.1, read on the forward strand.
TCAGCACTATTTCAGAAATACAAAAATCACTCACAGGTCCCTGAAGCGTCAGTAGCGACGAAGGTGAACCCCGACGTCCCTCCTCTTCCCCTCTACTGCTCAAGAGCAACCTTCTGCCTTCAGCACTTCAGTTCATATAAAAACTCCTCTCTGAGACACTTCTTAGCTTCTTTAGAGGCTCTCGGAAGCACGTCCTGATAAAGAACGAATCTGTAGGGCTGCTGTAGGGTTCTACTGAGCACCTTCTACAGAGAACCGTCTGCAGAGAACCCTAAAGAGTGCAAGATTTTTCTAAATGTGTATTTCTAATTATATTCTTCTTCGAAATTTCTTTTTCTTACGTTTAATTGTTTGTCTGTTTTTTAAGGGATTGAGTGTGTGAGTGTTTGTGTGTAGTGTGTGTGGTGTGTGTAGTGTGTGTGTGTAGTGTGTGTAGTGTAGTGTGTGTGTGTGTAGTGTGTGTAGTGTGTGTGTGTAGTGAAGTGGTGCAGAAACTCTGAAGCTTTATTATAAACTACAGCTTCAAGGTTGAGAGCCCTGAAGCAGGAGACACACAGGGGTTAAAGGTCAGAGGATATGGGATTGATCGGCCGGGGATAAGTCGTGGATCAGTTCCACAAACACAGCGCTTAGAGAATGGAGAGAGAAAACGGAGAGAGAAAATGGAGAGAGAACGGAGAGAGAGAGAACGGAGAGAGCTCTCCAGCAAAGGGTCAGATTAAATCATTTTCCTTTCCTTCTTTTATTGCCTAATTCTTTCTCTCCTTTTAATCATTTTATTTTCATCGATTCCTTTCTGTATTATTATTATTATTATTATTATTATTATTATTATTATTATGCAACTGATAGGTGACTATTCCTCTGAGAGGGGGGTGGGAGGTTGTGTGTGTGTGTGTGTGTGTGTGTGGGTATTTAGGGCAGATATTGATTCTTCAGTGGTGTGAATTCAGTAACAGATCCAAACACTTGATTATTATTTCAGTCGATGTCGCGCAGCTCGAACAATAAAGCGCTGAGCCGCTGTGAATGTTAGCGATAAGCGTTTGGACAGAGATATGATTCAGTGAAAGAAAGAAAGAAAGAAAGAAAGAAAGAAAGAAAGAAAGAAAGAAAGAAAGAAAGAAAGAAAGAAAGAAAAGGACATCATAATGTGTGGGATTATGATGCAAAGCTCATAACTTGTCATTTCTGACCACAGACTAGGATAAAAACTAAAGAAAGGAAATGTTCCTGGACTCAGCGACTCGGCGAGGAGTCGTAAAAAACATGATTAAACCTGAAGTCAGGGATGTTTCTGACTTTACATGTCTGACTGCCTCACTTACGGCCAATACATTATACTCAACTGTCTCAGGTATAAGACAGGTGCTAGAGAAGGGGAAAACATAGAGACAGAGAGAGAGAGAGAGAGAGAGAGAGAGAGAGAGAGAGAGAGAGAGAGAGAGACGGAGAGAGAGAGAGAGACGGAGAGAGAGAGAGAGAGAGAGAGAGACGGAGAGAGGGAGAGAGAGAGAGACGGAGAGAGAGACAGAGAGAGAGAGAGACGGAGAGAGAGAGAGAGACGGAGAGAGAGAGAGCAGCAGACGACGTGAGCAGAGAGCAGATAGAGCGCACGGTGGAGTGAGAGATAGAGAGACGAGAGAGAGACGGAGAGACAGAGAGAGACGAGCCAGATGAGATAGACAAAGACGGAAGTTTATAGATTCAGAGAGACTATGAGCTAGATACGGAGAGAGAGTATATCTTAAGATAGAGAGATACCACGGATCTATATGATCTAGATAGCTTTGGATATAGATATATTTGTATAGCTATAGACTTATATAGCTACATGTTTATATAGATACATACGATATAGATACTGATATAGTTAGAGATATAGCGTCGTTATATAGATATACTTATGAGATAGAGATCTATAGAGATACAGACATATATATAGAGACTAAATATTGATATATATGATAGATATATATACTGATATATATATCTAGATACTGAAGATATATCATATATACTTATATATATATTATACCTGCTATAGATACTTAGATAACAATATACTATCTATATATATATATATATACCTCTCTCTCTCTTCTTCTCGCTCTCGCTCTCTCTCCTCTCTCGTTCTCTCGCTCTCTCTCGCGCTCGCTCCTTCTCGCTCCTCTCCACCTCCTTCCTCCTCTCTCTCTCCTTCGCGTCTATTCTCTCCCTCGCTCTCCTCTCTCTCCTCTCTCTCTCTGCTTCTCTCTCTCGCTCTCGCTCTCTCTCGCGCTCTTACCGTCTGCGATACTCGCGCTGAGCTTGCTTTCACCTGCTATCGACGCACGTCATTGATTACTCCTGTTTCTCGTTTCACTATCGTCGTACCTTTCGTCACCCAGACAACGTGATTCTGTCTTTGAAGTCGAACTCAAAGGAAAACGCAGGAGACACGTTTGAAGACATGGACGGACGTCGTCTCTGGTGTGAAGAGAGAAGACATTTGTAAAAATCTTCAAAATCCCAGAGAAACAATTTTGAAGAAATCTAGCGTGCATTTTATAAAATGTCAAAAATTAAAGTAAGTAAATAATAATTTCTACTTATTCAGGACTTAACGTAGAGCGGTGACGATCTGAACCCACCGCAGTCCACACATTAGATTTTAGTTCTTTTTTTTATGTTTGTATTTATAAACCGAACTTAATACCATTGAATTCTAAACCGAGAGCTTGGAATCGGTGCGTAAAATACGTTTAGAAGAAACAGAGAAGTTGAAAATTGTTTTTTTTTTTTTTATATAAATTTGAAGATAAACAAGGGCAGGAAGTGATGACCAAATAAGCAAAGTGGAGAACCAAAAGGGTCAGAAGCATCGAAACAAGCGAGGAAAAGGAAATTTGTACGGATCGTCACGGAAGGATGATCAGGAACCTGAAAAACTGAGAAACTGGAAAAACCAAAAGGCTTGAAAACGGATGGCTAGAGTGTGGAAAGCCAATGGGATCAGAAATGCAGAGGTTAATGCTAAATAATTACCTCAGAAATTGCAATCGTCTTCTCATATTACATATTTAAAACAGGTTTTATATTTGTAGAATTTCTAGGAGTGTGTTTGAGATGTTTGGATGTATATTAAACGTTGCTTGTCTGAAGAGAAATATTTTCTTTGTCTTTTTTCACCTTTTTTCCCCTCACACACTTTGTGGCACCTCATTAAGCATCTGATAACACCGACATCTCTTCAGTGAAAAAAAAACCTATATATTTGATATTTATATAGAAAATAAATAATAAGAAACAGAAAAAATAAACAAAGCCACTGTCTCTAATGTTCTTTTCAGGACAGCCCTGAATAACCAGGATGTCATGAAACACGTCGGTATTGCGTAGTGCTAAATAAACAGCTTTTTAATGAATTAGTAATGATGGAAGGGCACGATATCACTTCAGCAGATGGCATTGCCTTTAGAAATCCATCCCATGTGTCGGACGGGAAAAGAAAAAAAAACCCACAGGTGGAATCGATGTCTAAATCCGTCACCGTGGCGTCTCCGTGTTAGCTGTAACGAGCGAAACGACACGTTTCTCCAAAACCATAGTCCACTATTGTCCACTTCCTCTTTTCACTGACTAACCACACACACACACACACACACACACACACAATCAGGTCGCTCCAAACAGCCCATTATCGATGGTATAAATGGCTCGGGGTGTGTGATGAGCTGCTTCTCTGTTCCATAAATCAGACCCATCTGTATTGTGTTCCTGCATAACTACAGCACAAATGGGACGACTGAGCTCTCATTAGATTAGATGACACACTTTCCCATTACAATTCATCAGGCTGCTTTGCTTTGGCGAGCCCATCAAACATGCTTTCAAAGACTTTCAAGTGCACATAATAATTTTTGTTTAATATTTATAAAGGAGCGGATTTCTTAGATCTGTGATAAAGAACGAAAAATATCTAAAAGTAATCTAAAAGCAATATCCACAGCTCACTACTGATGGTTTATATAAAAGACTAAAGCGGGGGAAAAAAATTCACATCTGTCTTTCAAAGCTTTTATTTATTTCGGGATCGTATTTGTTGAGATTTATTTCAGGTCATTTCCTCGATAGATTTGTTGCACGTTAACAGTACGCTAGTCGACGCTAATGTCCGTGTTAATGAAGGAATAAAACACTCCGTGTCCTGATGTTATCGGAAAAAAAAACAATCCAGGATGACTAAGTCGATGCCTTTTCAACACCGGCACGTCTCCGAAGTGTTTTATTGCTTTTAAACAACAGCAATTTACTAGCGATGACCGTCTGCAGTAACGAACACCTTCTGACCAATCAGATTTGAGAATTTAAAATCGCCGCACTGTAACTACGCTTAATCTGTCACATTTAGACGAGTCGAGAAACCTCAGCTGGTCAGATTTATCTTGTCCATCTCCTGCTAGGTGTCAGTCTTCATTAAACTTCGGTCTGGTTGCGATTACACGTGTAAGGTCGTGACCTTTGAGAGAAATGAAAGCTGTTGTTAATAGACATGATAATTGTTAATATTCCACTGAATCCGTCTCATTTGCTGGCTGAGATAGCTGGTTAATTTTTAGACATATGACTTGATTAAAAGTTCATTCATCCACAAAGGATGATTTATTGCTCCCTGTCTAAGTGCAACACACACACAGTGGTATAAAAAGGCACGCCTGAGTGGAATACACCATGATGCACTAAATTGGCCATGTTATGATGTTCCCTAAAACCGCCAAAGTGTAGAGATTACAATAAACGAGTTGGCGTTGCAACATGGAGTCGGCCTGAAGGGATTTTTGTATAGAGTAGAGCATTATATCACAATATTCATAGCTTGGACATCGTGTCTGGGATTGTGTTTATCATGGAAGTTATGAAAGTAAGCTAGCTGGTTAACTAACATGGTTGAAGTCTGTTGGAATGCTGCACATAAAAAAATGATTTATTCCTGTTGTTTTGTCGTTCCGTTCACTACCACAAAGATTAATATCTTAGTCATGACATATTTTATTTCCCTTATATGAGAAATCTTTCACCACAGCCTACTTTTTTATCCATTAACAGATAAGTTCGATGTAGAAAATTCACAAAAACGTTCCCTTACATCCTAGCAGCTATGAACAGCCATCCTCTTTCTCTTTTTCCTTTTTTTCTTGACGTTAACGAGACCAAAAGACGTCCGTCCTGAAAATCCCAGAAGTCACAGCTTTCTCTTATTATAAACGATAGATAAATCAAAGAAGGATTAATTCCTCCTGAAAAATATTTTTATTTAAAAATGTATGCTTAATTTTATGGTTCTCTGTAGAGAACATTATCCAAATATCAATAGACCGGGGAGCCAATACTTTTATTATGTGGGGAGAAAACGGTAACTGCAATAATTTGATATACTGAAACATGTTCAGATAATAATCAGCTTCCACGTTTGCTTCGAAATGAGTATCGAGTAATGAGAATTGCACTTTAAACTTAACTGTGGGTGCCAATAATTATGGAGTTGCCTCTAGACTGTGGCTTTCTTCTCAAAACATGTTTAAGGCTTTCTACTTGGTCTACGCAAAAAAACAAACAAACAAAAAAACAAACATCTGACCGATCATAATTGAGAATCTGAGAGCAACATTAGATAACACATGCACATATTAACACATGCACAAATAATAATAATAATAATAATAATAATAATAATAATAATAATAATAATAATAATAATAATAATAATAATAATGATAATTCATTCATTCATTCTTTTTCTACCGCTTATCCGTACTACCTCGGGTCACGGGGAGCCTGTGACTATCTCATCGGGCATCGAGGCAGGATACACCCTGGACGGAGTGCCGACCCATCACAGGGCACACACACACACACTCTCATTCACTCACACACTCACACACTACAGACAATTTTCCAGAGATGCCAATCAACCTACCATGCATGTCTTTGGACCGGGGGAGGAAACCGGAGTACCCGGAGGAAACCCCCGAGGCACGGGGAGAACATGCAAACTCCACACACACAAGGCGGAGGCGGGAATCGAACCCCCGACCCTGGTGGTGTGAGGCGAACGTGCTAACCACTAAGCCACCGTGCCCCCCAATAATAATAATAATAATAATAATAATAATAATAATACCAATAACAATAATAATAATAATAATACAAATAATAATACCAATAATAATAATACCAATAATAATAATAATAATAATAATAATAATAATAATAATAATAATAATAATAATAATAATAATATAACCCATCGCTGTAAACATGAGCTGTATTTTGTCTTTTCTTCCTCGAGTGTCTTCTTCACATTCGCCCTCCTTTCAGTCTGATTCGAGTCACTTCTGAAATTGGATAGAACAGAAGACATGAGTGCTGGAGGGGGAGATCGAGGTCTCTGATGAACGCTTTATGCTCTTGCCTTTCTTTTCTGCCTAAATTGACTCATTGTGTTGAGCGGAGGCTGGCCACAGTATTCTCATGGTTCGGCGCCATCATTAAAGAGCCGTGAGTTCCTAGCTTGCCCTCGGGGGGGTTTCGCTGCTACTACGCTTAATGATGTTGAGTTCCTCTTCTTCAAACCGAGCTTAATGTCCTCACACACACACAACTCTCCCTCTGCCCCCTCATTCTGGGAAATATCCACTGAATCGTATTTGGAATCGGCGTCTGACGGAGCGACGGTTCGAAAATAAGAGCCGAGTTACTGATATTGATTTTCAGACGTGTTTGCTAGCTTAGATTTCCCAAGAAAACGGTTTTTGAATAAAGATAATTACGAATTAAGATTCTATACATGCTACCATTTTTTTGTTCATTAATGGTTTATTAAGTATTTAATAGTCTGTGATTCTTCTTGAAAAAAACGTGGCAGGAGTTTACTTCTGAAACTTTACAGGTTCACCCGAAGAACCCGAACGAGTCGCGTCGACGCCAGCTCGGGTGCGCTGCCATTCATGCGAAGAGTTCAGTGAGCTGTAAAATATAAAATTGGTCATATTCCAAATTTCCAGCCCAGAATCCTGTCTCTCAGTGACACAGCACAGGCTGTGAATGCAGACAATGTCTGTAAATGTAATTCTCCTCAGTTAGCTCAGGAAATTGCATTTTTGGAGACGGATATGTTTAAACCAGAACCGTTTAAGGTTGCAGATGGAGTTTTCTGATTAACCCGATACACCAACACCAGCATCACTGACACTTCCTGGTTAAGCAGCTGTGCGTCATTTTAATTAAGAATGAAGTAAGGTAGGGAGGCACGGTGGCTTAGTGGTTAGCACGTTCGCCTCACACCTCCAGGGTTGGGGGTTCGATTCCCGCCTCCGCCTTGTGTGTGTGGAGTTTGCATGTTCTCCCCGTGCCTCGGGGGTTTCCTCCGGGTACTCTGGTTTCCTCCCCCGGTCCAATGACATGCATGGTAGGTTGATTGGCATCTCTGGAAAATTGTCCGTAGTGTGAGAGTGTGTGTGTGAGTGAATGAGAGTGTGTGTGCCCTGTGATGGGTTGGCACTCCGTTCAGGGTGTATCCTGCCTCGATTCCCGATGATGCCTGAGACAGGCACAGGCTCCCCGTGACCCGAGAAGTTCGGATAAAGCGGTAAAAAATGAATGAATGAATGAAATAAGGTAAATCATAGGTGGTCAAATTATAGGATTTCATAACGATATCTATAATCAATTAATATAATAAAAAAAAAATATCCCAAAACATATGAATAATGAATACCATGTACATTGCTGGTATTTTCTTCAGAAACACTTCACCAAAAATGAATTGGAATGGGTGCCAATACTTGTAAGCACTTTCCTTCATAATACTTTTAATATTTGTGTAATAAAACTACTTTTTTTACTTCCTGTTACTTCCAAATTTTTACTTCCTCTTAGAAGCAACCAAGTTTTTAAAAATTACTGTATTAAATTAAATCTGTTTAGCTATAAGCTAAAATCAAAATGAATTTAAATAGTTCTAGAAACAATGATTGATACACCAAGTCATGGCCTAATGGTTAGAGAGTCTGACACGTAATCCTAAGGTTGTGGGTTCGAGTCTCGGGCCGGCCACGACTGAGGTGCCCTTGAGCAAGGCACCGAACCCCCCCAACTGCTCCCCGGGCACCGTAGCATAAATGGCTGCCCACTGCTCCGGGTGTGTGTTCACGGTGTGTGTGTGTGTGTTCACTGATGTGTGTGTGTGCACTTTGTATGGGTCAAATGCAGAGAACAAATTCTGAGTATGGGTCACCGTACTTAGCCGTATGTCACGTCACTTTTACTTTCACCACGAAACTTTAGATAATCTTCTCTACGTACAATCACAAGATAGTACCAATAGACACCAATAGTAGGGGTGCCAATACTTTTTTGTTTAATATGGCGGATGGGAACTCCAAATTGATGTTTGGAAAATCTATTAAACCCTTTTTCAAAAGAAAATAAATGGATCCAAAATGACAAAGTCAATATGCAGTTTATTGCATAGGTTAATTTGAAAAGATGGGCGCTAATAATTAAGGAGTTGTCCCTAGATTAGTGCTTTCTTTTAAAGCCGATCGCTGGATCATTACGAGCTTTGGAACACACCATGCCTGGCTTTACATGTGATCATTCTGTCACTCCATCTGAATAAGAGAGCTTTAATATCGACTAAATTCATTGTTCCTGAAGAAAAACAAACAACAATTCGACGCTACAAAGCAAGAGACTGCAATAAAGAAGAGCCACATGGGAATCGAACATAAAACACCGCTGGCCTGGACAAAGCCTTCGCTTGATGATAAGCATCACTTTTACATTCATGTTGCTTTATTCTCCACTCCGTCTTTTTCACTAAGGAAAGCGAGAGCATGCTGATGGTCCTTCTTTGTCGTTTGTGATAAAGAACAATTGGGACAATAAAAGGCAAAAGAACACGGAGTCACTGAGACTGAGACACTTAGTCAGAGACACGGAGACACTGAGAAGGAGACTGAATCACAGAGCCACAGAATCACCAAGAATCACATGAGATACCGAATCACTGTTAGAACAATAAAGGGCAAAACGCATTTAGTCATTGAGACTGAGACACTGAGTCAGAGACACTGAATCACTTAAAGACTGAGACATCGAATCAACATGGCATGGAATCACAGAGCTACTAAGATACTAAATCACTATTAGAACAATAAAAGACAAGAGAACACTGAATCACTAAGACATGGAATCACAGGCACACAATTTCACCGAGACTTTGAATCACCGTAATACAGACTCGGAATCAAGAAGACTCAGAATCACTGAGACATAGAGTCACTGAGACATAGAGACACTGAGAGACTAAATTACAGAGTCACTGAGACACTGAATCACAGAGTCAGTGAGACGCTGAATCACAGAGTCACTGAGGCACTGAATCACAGAGTCACTAAGACACAGAGTCACTGAGACATAGACTCACTGAGAGACTAAATTACAGAGTCACTGAGACACTGAATCACAGAGTCACTAAGACACTGAATCACAGAGTAACTGAGACACTGAATCATAGAGTCACTAAGACACCGAATCACAGAGTCACTAAGACACTGAATCACAGAGTCACAGAGTCACTGAGACACTGAATCACAGAGTCACTGAGACACTGAATCATAGAGTCACTAAGACACTGAATCACAAAGTCACTGAGACACTGAATCACAGAGTAACTAAGACACTGAATCACAGAGTCACTGAGACACTGAATCACAGAGTCACTAAGACACTGAATCACAGAGTCACTGAGACACTGAAGCACAGAGTCACTAAGACACTGAATCACAGAGTCACTGAGACACTGAATCACAGTCACTGAGACACTGAATCACAGAGTCACTAAGACACTGAATCACAGAGTCACTAAGACACTGAATCACAGAGTCACTGAGACACTGAATCACAGAGTCACTAAGACACTGAATCACAGAGTCACTGAGACACTGAAGCACAGAGTCACTGAGACACTGAATCACAGTCACTAAGACACTGAATCACAGAGTCACTGAGACACTGAATCACAGAGTCACTAAGACACTGAATCACAGAGTCACTGAGACACTGAATCACAGAGTCACTAAGACACTGAATCACAGAATCACTGAGACACTGAATCACAGAGTCACTGAGACACTGAATCACAGAGTCACTAAGACAATGAATCACAGAGTCACTGAGACACTGAATCACAGAGTCACTAAGACACTGAATCACAGAGTCACTGAGACACTGAATCACAGAGTCACTAAGACACTGAATCACAGAGTCACTAAATCACAGAGACTTAGACACCAAGACATCTCTCTCTCTCTCTCTCTCTCTCTCTCTCTCTCTCTCTCTCTCTCTCTCTCTCTCTCTCCTTTTTCCTTGCCATTTTCTGGATTTGTTAATACTGTATGTTCTCTCAGGGTTCTTGTAGTGCTCAGGGATTAAAGCTGGATTAATCGCTTCACTGCAGCTGAACACTAAAGTTTTGTCAGAAGAGTCAACAGCAGTGTAACGAGAGTTTATTCAGAGAGCTCTGAGACGGCCAGAGACATAAACAAGATCGAGGTATTAAGCCAGTGTCGTCCACCTTGATGGAAAACGTCACCAGTGGAAGATCTGAGACGGTCACTTTCAAGCTTTAAATGAATAATAACACTCGTGTTCCAAGTAAAGCCATTTTTTAGTCTGTTTATTCTAATTTTCTATAAAGTCCATGAACATTTTATTAGCGATCTTTATTCGGTTATTTTTTCCCCCTCCTGTATTCACTTTTTTTGATGGACAACCCGCTAACAACTCCAGGAATCTCTCAGCTTCTGACTGCGCTCCTGGTCTAACTGAACGATGATGTATTGACGTCCACGTTTCCCTCGGTTGTCACGGATCGGACTTTATCGACGGGAATCTTGCAGGAATCTAACGCAATACAAATACTAATATATTATGGAAAAAAAAGATGAGCATTTGTATCCGAGCCAATCGCATTGTTGATAAGAAAAGTGTGTATTTACGAGCCTTCAGTCAAAAACTCTGCAGGAGTCCTTCATTTTCACCGGATGCTAATGATTTTTTCCAGCTAAGAAATCACTTGAGCTGTAAAGCAGAAAAGAAGGAAAAAAAAACAGAAAGATTAGTGGAGCTGAAGAATCATCATCTTATTGAGTAATGCCCGTCAAGCAGCGAGCGAGAGAGAGGGAGAGAGAGAGAGAGGGAGAGAGAGAGAGAGAGAAAATGTGAATCAGGAAAGAGCTTATATTTGGAAAGATAGAGAGATGTTGATGGAGGATAATGACATGCTGTAGGTGGTAAGAATGCTGTGTTCGATGTCTGTCAAGCATTGAGAACGTGTGAGCTCTTTGTTAATGACGGACGTGATGTGCGGCCTACCGGCGCAGCCCTCGGCACCACCGGCGGTGTCTACTGACAAATCTGTGCAGTTAATGACATTTCTGTGGTTCGTGGCCAAAAAATAGCTGATGATGATAAAATATAGTGGAATGTCAATAATTTATAGCAAGCTAACGCTGATGACGATATAAATTATTATGGGGGAAAAAAAAGGACGGTAAAATGATGAGCAGATGATGGATCTGGTGTCCATCGTCATCCCTTTTGGCTGCACCCTGGGATCGAGGTGGCAATACACCCTGGGATCGAGGCGGCAATACACCCTGGGATCGAGGCAGCAATACACCCTGGGATCGAGGCAGCAATACACCCTGGGATCGAGGTGGCAATACACCCTGGGATCGAGGTGGCAATACACCTTGGGATCGAGGTAGCAATACACCCAGGGATCGAGGGAGCAATACACCCAGGGATCAAGGCAGCAATACACTCTGGGATCGAGGCAGCAATACACCCTGGGATCGAGGCGGCAATACACCCTGGGATTGAGGCAGCAATACAGCGTGGGATCGAGGCAGCAATACACCCTGGGATCGAGGTGGCAATACACCCTGGGATCGAGGTGGCAATACACCCTGGGATTGAGGCGGCAATACACCCTGGGATCGAGGCAGCAATACAGCGTGGGATCGAGGCAGCAATACACCCTGGGATCGAGGTGGCAATACACCCTGGGATCGAGGTGGCAATACACCCTGGGATCGAGGCAGCAATACACCCAGGGATTGAGGCGGCAATACACCCTGGGATTGAGGCAGCAATACAGCGTGGGATCGAGGCAGCAATACACCCTGGGATTGAGGCAGCAATACACCCTGGGATCGAGGCGGCAATACACCCTGGGATCGAGGCGGCAATACACCCAGGGATTGAGGCGGCAATACACCCTGGGATCGAGGTGGCAATACACCCTGGGATCGAGGCAGCAATACACACTGGGATCGAAGCGGCAATACACCCTGGGATCGAGGTGGCAATAGACACTTGGAGTCAGGCAGGTACATAACAAGAAGTGAGGCAGCAATGGACTCTGGGATCAAGGCAGCAACTGTCACTGGGATCGAGGCAGCAACAGACACTGCATCAAACCTTTCCGTTCAGACGTTTAGTTTTCATCTTTAGAAAAAACTAATGGATTCCAACACATTGAAAGAGTGTGTGTGTGTGTGTGTGTGTGTGTGGGGGGGGGGTTCACTCTGCTACTGTTCCCACAAGATTATCAAATTTTATCCTATTATTAATTTGATTAGCTCTCAGGCCTTGAAACGAGCCTTATTCAAACACTTGTTTCAGAACCTTCACCGTGACTGCGTTCCTCCACACAACAGCCTCGAGCTCCTGCTCAACAAATCTGCACAATCTGTTGAATTAATTTTCTCTCTCGCAGCCTCAAATTACGCAGAGTTTCTCCCTCGGTAATTATATTCAAAGCTAGCTCTAGCATGACTGCTAATAATACAGAGACATAATGCACAGATGTTTATCCAAAACTTAATAAAGGGTTGATGAAAGTCGTACCTCAGAGATCTTTATCTTCAGAGTATTAAGAAGAGCAACGGCAGTGAGGAAAGATTAAACAAGACACAAATTCGTTCTAAATCAAAGCGTTTTTGGGAACAGTGCAAAGTCTGCACTGTAAATAAAAAAAAGAGGAATATTGCGCTAATTATATGATACAAGACCATCTAAAGTTGTGCCAAATGGGTGTGGCCTGATACGCCGATAAGGATGTGTAATCGACAGCCGCTAGGCTAAGACTTTGCCTCCGAACCATCTCCCATTGTAGCACTTACACAGTAGCTCACGTTAGCTTGCTAGGTTAACTTTTACTCACCACTGAATTCTGGTTCCTTATTGGCTGAAAATAATTACCTTTATTTGGGGAGTCCTAAAATCTAAGCTAATATCTTAATATTGTTTTATCCTAACATCTTTGTTGGTTAAGGACACGCTAATTTTACATTTATGGGAGTTTATTCATCACAGTTTATTGTAAACACTATGCTAATTTTACTAAATCATATCAAACAAATAATTGAATTCATATCAAAAGATGGATGCTAATACGGTATGCTAATTAGCGGATGCTAATACGGTATGCTAATACTTCTAATAGAAGTACGAATGTAAAAAAAACATAGACTCATGCTATAGGAAGAGTTTTGCCACATTTAACTGTCTGCACCAACATAATTACAACCCCATCATCAAGCTCTCATCAAACTATCTGAAGGTGTCTGCTCTCTGCTCGCATCTCCTGCGCTTGTACCCGTCTCCAGCCATGCATTTCAAATGAATTGCTCTCTGCCCATCCTCCATGCTTGGATGCCTTTCTCTATAAATGTAATTATGAACCTGGGTCTGTCCCCTTCTTTTATACCCACAGCACACAGCAAGAAAAATGATTAATTAATGTCCATTCTCAGATATTAGATCACCTGGTGCTGAGGGGGTGGGGGGCGAGAAGAAAGCAAGATTGCGTTGACAAGGAAAATGGGTTTAAAAAGACTGAGGAAATAAGATTTAAACATCTCGACCTGGAGAAAGAAAACCAAATAGATTTACAGATATACTGCATGACATCATCTTTAATGGTAAAATGTTTCTACTGTTTCTGTAACCAGAAACTCCATTTGAACTAGGTTTAAGAACGAGCTGCGTTCGTAACAACACAATATCAACATCTGATACCAGGTAAACCATGATGTTGTGGCCCTGATGTTGTTGTGACCCTGATGTTGTGGTGACCATGATGTTGTGGCCCTGATGTTGTGGTGACCATGATGTTGTGGCCCTGATGATGTGGCCCTGATGATGTGGTGACCATGATGTTGTGGCCTGATGATGTGGTGACCATGACGTTGTGGCCCTGATGATGTGGTGACCATGACGTTGTGGCCCTGATGATGTGGTGACCATGACGTTGAGGCCCTGATGATGTGGTGACCATGACGTTGTGGCCCTGATGATGTGGTGACCATGATGTTGAAGCCCTGATGATGTGGCGACCATGACGTTGTGGCCCTGATGATGTGGTGACTATGACGTTGAGGCCCTGATGATGTGGTGACAATGACGTTGTGGCCTGATGATGTGGTGACCATGACGTTGTGGCCCTGATGATGTGGTGAGCATGATGTTGTGGCCCTGATGATGTGGTGACCATGATGTGGTGACCATGATGTTGAGGCCCTGAGGATGTGGTGACCATGATGTTGTGGCCCTGATGATGTGGTGACCATGATGTTGTGGCCCTGATGATGTGGTGACCATGACGTTGTGGCCCTGATGATGTGGTGACCATGATGTTGTGGCCCTGATGATGTGGTGACCATGATGTGGTGACCATGACGTTGAGGCCCTGATGATGTGGTGACCATGGTGTTGTGGCCCTGATGATGTGGTGAGCATGACGTTGAGGCCCTGATGATGTGGTGACCATGACGTTGAGGCCCTGATGATGTGGTGACCATGACGTTGTGGCCCTGATGATGTGGTGACCATGATGTGGTGACCATGACGTTGAGGCCCTGATGATGTGGTGAGCATGATGTTGTGGCCCTGATGATGTGGTGACCATGGTGTTGTGGCCCTGATGATGTGGTGACCATGATGTTGTGGCCCTGATGATGTGGTGACCATGACGTTGAGGCCCTGATGATGTGGTGACCATGGTGTTGTGGCCCTGATGATGTGGTGAGCATGATGTTGTGGCCCTGATGATGTGGTGACCATGATGTTGTGGCCCTGATGATGTGGTGACCATGATGTGGTGACCATGATGTTGAGGCCCTGATGATGTTGTGGCCCTGATGTTGACGTTAATAAATGCAAAATGACATGACGAAATGCGATTCAATCAAAATACGGTAATATCAAATACATAACCAAACTCGGTGCTAGCAAAGATTTGTGATACTTGTGGCCAAAATGCTTTTTTGTCATGCGTTTTTTGTTTTTTTTCTTTATTTGGTAAAATCTCAAGTCACAGGATTCTTCTTTTAAACTTCTACACATGTGAAGTTCAGCTCAGGAGTTCGACTCAACGATTGTAGCGGTGATGTCACATGACACGACTCAGGCCGAATCTACGGAAAATCTTTTACGGAGTTCTTTTAGAAAAATGCAAATTTGCTTTCGAAATTCAAGTCTTGATTTTGTGTTAATTTCTGTAATTGTTCTGTCACTGATTGATAATTGAGTTTTTTTAGCATTTACATGCTATCTTAATCTTTTTCTCTATTCTGACAAAATAAATAACAAATCTTGGCAAGTTCTTCAAAACCACTGAAAGACTCTGACTTATCTGGAGTCGATCGTTGAAGCCAAGTAGGCTTAACAAAATAAGCTAAATAGAATAAATACTTTGCTGTCTATGAATATGAAAAAAAACCCACACTCTTTCTCATACTCCATCTGACTGCATCGTTTATTAAAAACAGTTCCTTGGTACGTTTCATCACAAGAACCTTGTGTTTTCTCTTCAAATCCGCCAGATGATGACCTGAGGCATGTGTTTATGATTCGTAAATCATACTCCATTTACACTCAACCAAAAATTTTTTTCCACTTTAGCATATTGCGGTTTTGACTTCATGGAAGAAACCTCCAGGCGACATTGTTGACATTGTTCATGTCACCAGGCATCACCCAAATGATATCTGACACATGTTGGACTGAATGTAACTTCAAGAGTAAGAGATTCCACGCTGAGCGTTGGGCATCGGGACTGCTAGATGGATGTCTTATCAAAATCCACTTTTTTTCAGAGGTGACTGTCATGCTCCGTACAATGGGTATTTTCAGCTAGGCCAAGGATAAACACCTCATCAAGCCCTGCTTAGATGGAGAGTACCCTTACACAATGCCCTCCTAACTCCCTCTTCGCCAATCAAATTTCCCTTTTCCTCAAACCCTCGGACAGGTTATGGGTTCATCACGCCATAGAAATGCAGTATCGATTCACTTACCGTCTCAATCTCTGGCTCAGTCTGAAATTGATGACTTTTAGACTGCCAGCTCTGTTTGTTACTCACTATCAACTCACACCGGTGTGTGGAATTCAATTACCGATTACTGAGATCCATTGCAGAGCTTTCTGGAGGCTCCGATGGAGTCTGCATGGTTTAATCCCTCATACTGGAACGAGAAGCTTTTGTGGCTAGCTTGTTTGGTTAGCCAATTACCGGAAAAGCAGCCTGCCAAGGGTCAGCCTTGTACAAATAGCCATTGGGTATAGGAGACATCATCAGATGCTCTGCAGGAGGTGGCATGGCCTGCTACTGGTTAATGGGTTTATAGGAAAATAGCCATCACAGGCTTAAAAAAATGTATCCTGTAAGTTTAGGACTAAAGTTTCACTTGGATGAAGATTTCAGATTATGTTTCATTGTTCTGCCCTAGACTTGACGATTTAGCTCATGTGCATTTTATATGGCATGCGAAAAGGTTTGAAAATATAAGAATGTAGGTTAGAGAAATTTCTTCTTTTGTGAACTTAATGGACTGAAATTTAGAAAATTAAGATCGGGCTTAAAATAGAGCTTTGAGGTACACCACGTTAAAAGAGCTAAAGATGAAGCCTTCTCTTATATTTCTTTAGGTTGCCTGCAAACCATATTTGCACTGAATGTATCATAGCAAGTTCTATACAGTCAGTCTGGTCTTGTTGTTTAGTTTTTCTACTTTTATGCTGAAAAAAAAGTAATGTCCTTGTTGTTCAGCCTGAAGTCAAAGGACACACAATTTCATCATCACAAAAGGCTTTGCTTATTTTCTCAGGCAGAAACACTTACAATAAGCTTATAAAACTCTCTATAAGCTTCCTATCATGCCACAAAAAGAAACCCCAGAGTTTTTAAGTAGCCTTTAGTTCCAGAAAAGGTAGCGCATTTGAAAAAAGAGAAATGAAACATGCCAGTAAATCTCAAGGTCCGAGTCCCAGGCTGCAGTTTGTCATGTTGTGCTTACATTTCCAAAAAGCCTATTTATCATAAAGATTACACAGTTGCTTCCAAAATAACTTGACCTAATAATCTGGAATAAATAAGAGGGATTTTTCTCTATTTATCCGTAGGAAAAGGTTAGATGCAAAGCGAAGCAACTTCCGACAAAGGCCCGATTTCCTCATTTTACAGGAGCTCTGCAAATCTTTTGTCACGGTTCTGTCGCTGTCTGTCTTTCTCGCTCACTCAGCCAGAGAAGCTTGTTTATGAGTCATGAATATTTTAAATCCTGGGGACAATGGAGAGAAATCCAACACTCGGGTCAAATAAACAGCGGAAAAAGACCCGATCAGGAGCGGCCGAGAGGGAATAAAAAAAGTTCTTTGTCCTTATCGTCTCCATCTAGCCCCTGATTTATGAGGTTGTGTTGCTGTTGCACGTGTTGTAGCTAGATAAGAGGATTTCAGAATGGAATTTCAGCATTTTCGCTGAAGAACAGGAAATAAGGAGCTTCGTAGGTGACGAGAACACGACATGGTGTATGCGCTCAACATGCCAGCATGCTGTGAGCTTCCACATCCTGAACGGGGTTCTAGTTTCGGGTTAAATTCCAGTGAATGATGCTGAAAATGAATCTCGGGGAGGTCATCAAACACATCACGGTGTTGAATCTAAATGTCTAAAGAAATTTCTCTGTTATTGACATTCAGACCAAGGTTAGGTCTTAAAAGCCATTTCTTAAGTAATTCAGGTGAAATACAGTGTAATAAGTCTCTGGTTCATGAGCTCCGGTTATGGCTGTCATTTTATCTCCCGCGCTAACTGAAGCACATGATGTTATCACTTTTATTATTAGTAGCACTTTATTGTACATATGAGCAATGCTTATAGTGTTAAGCCCTAAAAAAAAACCCCAAGAGAGCTTAAACACATGTTTGCTGATACCTTAATCGCTGTTTATTCCATCATTCAGCATTACTATATTACAATATGCAGTATAATTTATATAGTTCTACTACAGTTCTCATTAATCATGCCAATTATTCCAGCTAACATCATTCAATGTAGTCATTAGAAACTTGTTTAAATTTAGTATAAAAAATAATATTCTTAAAAAATGTTAATTATTCTTTCTGTAAAAACTTAATCTTTAAATTTAAGCTATTTAATCCATTTCAATTTTCAATATCGGATTTTAGAATGACAAATGCATTACCAGAGACCTACACGGGTGTTTAATACCTAATAGAACAAAATTTAGAAATTAAGATCTGGCCTAAAATGGAGCCTTGAGGTATGCCTTATTAAAAAGAGCTAAAAAACCAGATACAATATTTAAAACGCTATTGTATTATATAATAGTCTGCATCAGTGCTAACATTTTGGTAAGATTTCATCCTGTAACTGGTTCATGTCTAAAACACTGAAATCGATCACGCTCACACTACATCGTTCAGTCTAGTGGTTAGAAACGTGAAGTTGAGTAAAAGCAATGAAATTACTTAATATTTTCTTTAATCTGACTGATTGTATATTTCATCATTTTCAGTGTGATGCTTGAGAAGTAATATTAATGTGACTTCCCTATCGTGTGCCAAATTTAATTGTTGAGAATGCGGGGAAAGAAATAAGCATTTTATCCTAGTTTCTGAGGAAAAAGAGTGAAAAAAAAAAAAAAAAACCTTGGTGAACAAGGTTCTTCCCCAGCGTCAGCACTTTGGATTTAATAGAGGTTAACACGCCACCGGCAGAGAGCACGGTAATATATTTAGAGACAGGAGGCCACGTAGTCCCACACCAGACATTTTGACCTAGCCTCAAAAAGAGGCAGAAAGTCTTCTGGGTTTTCTAATGTTCAATCCGAGCTGCGAGTTAACGCTCCGGTTGTTTAGTCAGACAAAAAGGCAACGTTAAGAGAAAGTCTGTCGTGGAAAGTCTATCAAGTTTGGAAGCCTGCTTCATGTTGATCGATTTCTTTGTGGTAATTGGGGAAAGAGAGTGTAACGTTAACGTTTGGACAATTTGCTGACTTTAAAGTTGTTTGTAAAGCGAGTTCACAACAGCCACAGGAGACGACACAGTCGACTAAAAGCAGTTTAACTCCGAAAAACTGCAAACTCACCATATCGCAGTATACTGGGAGTATTCTTATATGCCTAGTTACTAATACAATCATCCAATCAGCAAGTCATGCTCCTGCAGCATAGGCAGGACTCGTCATGGCTGTTTTTTTTTTTTTTTTTTTAGTGAATCAGAACCTCTTGTTACATCACAGTCCAGTTTTTTGGCTGACCGGAGTGGAACCTGATGTGGATTTTCTGCTATGGTGCGTTGCATTGACACGCTTTTCTACTCAGCATGGCTGTACACAGCAGTTATTAAGAATCTCTACTCTAAAAAGCTCTAAAAGCTCGAACATTATGAATCCTGAATGCCTTATATTGGACTAAATAATCCAAAATCTTCTTATGTTTGAAATTCGAGATTTGAAAATTTGATAAACGATTTCGTCACAAAAATGTCTTTTATATAACGTGTTGTGTCAAAAACAAAATCATTTCATCAGCTTGCGAGCTCCGTATTATTAATAGCGACGCCGACGTTTCGTTTGCTGTAACGTCCCCCTTAATTCCCCCTTCCAAAATAATAAAACACCTAATGAGTCATAAACAACGATGATTACTCGGCTGTCTGACTTCCAGTCAGCAAGGCAGCAAATAATCTCCGGAGTTCTAACATAATTCAGAAGCAAAAAGAAACGCCTCAGGAGATAGGAACAGCGGCTCGGAGTTAAAGGTTATTAACACAACATTAGCTTCCTGAAGCTGATATTTATGATAGTCCTGCCATTTGGAAATGATTTGTAACCAAGGCGATGCTAAATACACGCAACAAGAGTGAAAAAGTTGCTCTGTAGAGGACAGTAAAAATGAAGAACTGTCTTTTTCTCGTTTGTTTTCACACCCGAACGTGCGTTTTTTATGACAGAGCTACTGTACATAAAGCTTTCGGCTTTTCGCTGCTGGCTCCTTGACGAATAGCTGGAACTCCCGATAAAGCAGACTGACGGCTTCTAACTGACGTGGCCACGTATAACTCCTGCTTTCTGTTATAGAAATTAAAACAAACAATATATATATATATATATATATATATATATATATATATATATATATATATATATATATATATATAATTTTTTCAAAATGTAAGGTGCGCTCTTAAATTTAATAGATTTTTAATTTCTTTATTTCACAATTCTTAAAAAACAAAACAAAACAAACAAACAAAACATTTTCTGATCCAGAAACAAGACTCAGATTTCCATAAAAGTGCATTCACAAGGTTTTAAGAGAAAGGGGGTGTGGTCAAGGAAGTGGAAGGATTAAACTGAATACAGTAGCTGGTACAGGGGCGGCCAACCCGCGGCTCTTTGCCCGGTTTCATGCGGCTCTTACTTTCATCCCGGAGTTTGTATTTGTGTCTATTTAATATGCGTGTTCGCTTCGCTTGAGTTCAATAAGATATTTTTGTCAAACGCGCATGTGAGTGGGATGAAAATACCTCAAAGTTTCCTAGTAGGTGCAAGATCATTTGAGTAAACAATTTGTGTCAAGTTCGCTCTCAAAATGGCGGGGATAAAAAGGTGATGTTCATGTGTATTATGTGGCTCTTTGTGGTAAGACAGTAAAACAACGTGGTTCTTGGTCTCTGACTGGTTGGCCAACCCTGAGCTGGCAGATTTCTCTACTGTGCTCATGGATGGCATTGAAGCTGGTATGACATGCTTTTTTTTAAAATTTATTTATTTATTTATTTATTTATTTATTTATTTATTTATTTATTTATTTATTGGCACATGCCCAATCCCACCTTCTCCTTTGATTAAAGGTTAGGAGATTGGGATTTATCAGTTATTTTCTAGCAGTTCATTTACCTTTTATGGAAGAAGTTTTCAGGGTTCAAGGGGGACACGGTGGCTTAGTGGTTAGCACGTCTAACCTCCAGGGTTGGGGGTTCGATTCCCGCTTCCCCCTTGTGTGTGTGGAGTTTGCATGTTCTCCCCGTGCCTCGGGGGTTTCCTCCGGGTACTCCGGTTTCCTCCCTCGGTCCAAAGACATGCATGGTAGGTTGATTGGCATCTCTGGAAAATTGTCCGTAGTGTGTGAGTGTGTGAGTGAATGAGAGTGTGTGTGTGTGTGCGGTAGAAAATGAATGAATGAATGAACCTGTAATCGTTGTTTTTTTTTTAAAGTGCTGTGTCAAATGAAATCTTCCCGATGTGCTGTTATTGAAAACTAATCAACTTGACATGGATTATTTTGTGCCGTGTCATGTTTCCATCTTCACGAAGCAGGGTTATGAAAGAATCGTTAAACCCGAGCCGACGCTCTTTACCAGCGTCTCATAAGCTGTCATTTGTGAAGGGCCGCTGACTCAAGCGCCGTCTCCTTTACAGCGCACTTACAGCAGAAATGAACAGCTCGCACGCTGCCTATAAACCTTACAGCACTGCTGTGTTTTTAATGCTGGTTTTAGTGGTCGTCGTAACAACCGCTCTGGGTTTAACTTCGTCTTTTTGTTGTACGAAGCATGGAGACAAGTAGCTCATCCTTCAGAGACCAATACGTGGCTATAATCTCAGCTTTTCAAGAGGCTCGCTTCGCTGTAATATCCACAGCAACCGACAACCCAATAAAAAAAAATTCACAATAGTAATAAAAAAAAAAAAGGGCGGCGTTCAAAACCCTAAACTAGGCTGGTGTCGCTGAACATCCTTTTTTTCTGCTTAGGTCACTGTTTATTGTGCGCAGGCTGCACTTTCTCGATTACAGGACAGCAACTGTGGAAATACAAGCCAAGGAAAGTAATAGAATCAGTGAGCTGTTACGCAATCGCTGTCAGTGCAGCCTAATATTCAGATAAATATTGCAGACAATTCAGTCTCTATGCTCGACGTAGGGGAAAAAAAAATCTCATATTTACATACAGTTTCCCTTCAGGCCAAATCTAGCTGATCGGCTGAGACAGATTTACTGCATAAAGTTTGATTCTATAAGTTTTTCTCTGAAGCTACAAGGTCAAATTGTACCTACTGTTTATGATGAACACATGCACTACATGCTAGCTAAATATAACATATAGTTAGTTAAAAAAAAAAACACTGATTTGCACGTTAACACTTTGTATTAACATTGTTGTGGGCATACTTTATTAGGTTTGTACAGTAATTCAAACAGTAAAGGAATTCCTACTGCAGTTAGCTTAATCACAGTTTAACTCACGCTAAATGCTAACGAGGCTTACCGTCTTGTTAAATTGCATTCAGCGCATCCTTAACAAGCATGTAATAAATATGTTTTATTAATAGGAACTAGCATTTTGTAAAACGCAACATTATTATTATTACGGTCACATTAAATGAACGGTTAGGATACGAGCTCTGTAGCTGGTTGTGAAACATAGCTGCTGTTCTGAAGGATAAATTAAACATGGTGAATCAAGATCAAACGAAGTATCAGTTTCACTCCGATTCATGATTACAGTCATGAACGTGTCCGATGTCCTCGGACTGTGATCGCGATGTTTAGCACCTGCTTAACGTACAGCACTGTGGTTTTAATCATAATGAGACCGACGTAAAGCCACAAATATTAAAGCACTTTTAGATAAAGGCACAGTTTAATAATTGTGGACCCGAGAGCGTGAAAAAAACAGTATAATAATAATAATAAAAAAAAAAACCTTGATTTTATGTGGCCTGGAATTAAAGATGGGACCTGCAGCCGTATGTTCCATCCTGTCATGGCCTCTGTCCTGGTCGAGGTCTCGTCTGTCGAGGCTTCGGATAAATAATGAGACGTGTCGGGTGCATAAATGTAGCAGTCCGGACCCCGAAGGCCCGTGTGGTGCTGGGTAATTGTTCCGGGCCTCGGCGGGTTTCTGGGTAAACACGTGCCCACTGGTGTTCCAAGGACTTTTTTGTGCTTGGAAATTTATGATCTAGCAGCATGTGTGGGCTTTCCACTCTCCCGAAGCATTTTGTGATTTATTAGACGACTCGCATTTCACACGGGATGGCGAGGTAACAAATGAGAAAGGGTAAAAAGGCTTTTGTATTCAAGCTGTTTTTTGGAGGCTACTTTTAAGAACAGCTTAAAAAAAAAAAAAAAAAAAAAAACAAGAAAAAAAAAAAACACCGGCCCGGAATTTATGAGTGTAGTCGGGAGAAGTGTCAAAATATGATAATTTAATCAGCTAAAAAGCAAAATGATTCTCCTGAGTGGAGCGATGAATTTGTCAAATTCATATCCGTATGTGGAAAAGGTTCTGAGAAACAAATCATAGCATGAGGCAGTAGTTTCATAAATATGTCATAGGCCTTTTTTTAGAAAATTTGGAGGAGAGTAACTCGTTCCATCGATCACGTCGCCTCAACACATCCACTTTTTATTAGAAGAATTAGAAGAATCCTTGAAGAACCAATTTCCCCCAAGCCAATAAATCATACCATGGTTCACAAATCTCTGGTCATTCATGGACGTCAAATGTAGAACCTCTTAAAAAAACTAAAGGAATCGTATCCAAGAACCCGTGAGGAACCCTGTTTTTTTCCACGAGGGACGTACCTTTTTTTTGCTCCTTTTGATTGAGCTTATGAAGATACTAATAAAGGTAATTGGTACCAAGTTTTCACACACCTTCTACCGTTCTGCTATTTCATTAGCTGGACAAATTGCTTCTTCTAGTAGCCCCAGCTTTTGTTGTATTTTGTATTCTTAGGAATTTATCTATAAGTGAATCCTTATTCTACTTCGTACCAAACATCTTCCAGGTGCTGCCGAGTTTAGATCTGTAAAAAAGGGGCAGCACCTGGAAGATGTTTGGTACGAAGTAGAATAAGGATTCATTCATTCATTTTCTACCGCTTATCCAAACTTCTCGGGTCACGGGGAGCCTGTGCCTATCTCAGGTGTCATCGAGGCAGGATACACCCTGGACGGAGTGCCAACCCATCACAGGGCACACACACACACTCTCATTCACTCACACACACACACACACACGCACACACGCCAATCAACCTACCATGCATGTCTTTGGACCGGGGGAGGAAACCGGAGTACCCGGAGGAAACCCCCGAGGCACGGGGAGAACATGCAAACTCCACACACACAAGGCGGAGGCGGGAATCGAACCCCCAACCCTGTGGTGTGAGGTGAACGTGCTAACCACTAAACCACCTTTTATATATATTTATATATATATATAAATATGCATGTATATCATTAGCATAAAAATATATGTCATTATATCTTTGTAGTTCAAGTGTAAAGGTATAGAAAAAAGAATGCTATCGGGCCTGATACAGAACTTGAGGCACACCTTCTGCACTTTTCAAGACTCTAAAGAATCGCAATGTTTTTGCTCATAAATCAGTTCCACTCTGTCACATAAGATTTAAAGCAGAAATATTCCTGTATTTTAAATCCATTCCATTAAAACATCAAGGTACGGAGAGAACATGCAAACTCCACACACAAGGCGGAGGTGGGAATCGAACCCCCAACCCTGGAGGTGTGAGGCGAACGTGCTAACCACTAAGCCACCGTGTCCCCAGAATAAGAATTCACTTATAGTTAAACTCCTCATTTCCACACACCTTCTTCTTCCCCAATATCTCTAACATTACAGACACCGAACAAGCCACAAAAGCCAGAGACACATAATTACATAATGAATTCCAGAAGCTTTTTATTCTCCTGTTATTATTATATTCAAATTGTCATAAATGTCTGGTTGAATACAGAGCACTGAAAGTACATGGTTTGCAGGAATGGAGCTCAGGATGAGGCAATTAATCAGCACTTAATGTACGGTTTCTCACTTTAATGAGAACTGTAATAAAATGGATGGAGCCTTCGGAAGATGTTACAGGCATCCGTCAAAAAAATGGTCATGTGACAGTTTTTACAAATGAAAACACTGTGACTGAACGGTTTATTCATGATGGAAGTGTACCAATATGGCATTCACTAAATTCCACGGGTTTCCTTACCCTCTTAAAAAAAAAAAAAAGAGCATACTGTACCTACGATGGATAATGAAGGACAAAACAGTCATACAGGTAGATTTTATATTTTATATCTATTATGCTTTATTATTCAATTCAATTCAATTCAAGTTTATTTGTATAGCGCTTTTTACGATGGGCTTCGTCTCAAAGCAGCTTTACAGAATATAAACATAGAACAGAAGTTAAACATAAAGGAGAAAAAATAATTCATATAGTAATATATATATATATATATATATATATATATATATATATATATATATATATATATATATATAGTTCATAGTGTGTATGTATGTATGTATGTATGTATGTATGTATGTATGTATGTATGTATATATGTATTTATCCCCAATGAGCAAGTCTGAGGTGACTCAGGCAGCAGTGGCAAGGAAAACTCCCTTAAATTGGTAGGGAAGAAACCTTGAGAGGAACCGGACTCAAAGGGGAACCCATCCTCATATGGGTGGAACTGGGTGTGAGATTACAAATATACAGTCAAACAAGTGTTGAATTGGTGTAAAGATCACATGGAGTTCAGATCTCCTCTTGGTATCATAGAGTCCAACTTACCTTACCAACTTACCAACATACCTTACAGTTAAGCTGTTTTCAAAAACTAATAAACAACCAAAAACTACGGTTAGGGTTAGATTATCAAATAGGCCACGCCTACCCGATGATGCAATATATCTTTTATGCTGTTCTGAAATCCCTGAAAATAAGTGCATCCTGTACCAATTTGAGGCTTGTGTGGGATCCTCAAACAAAAAAAAAAATCGAATAGTATTGTAATGATGGTAGTGTAAAAATGGGGCAGTCGTGGCCTAACGGTTAGAGAGTCTGATTTGTAACCCAAAGGTTGTGGGTTCGAGTCTCGGGCCGGCCATGACTGAGGTGCCCTTGAGCAAGGCACCAAACCCCCAACTGCTCCTTGGGCGCCGCAGCATAAATGGCTGCCCACTGCTCCCGGTGTGTGTGTGTGTGTGTGTGTGTGTGTGTGTGTGTGTGTGTGTGTGTGTGTGTGTGTGTGTGTGTGTGTGTGTGTGTGTGTGTGTGTGTGTGTGTGTGTGTGTGTGTGTGTGTGTGTGTGTGTGTGTGCACTTTAGATGGGTTAAATGCAGAGAACAAATTCTGAGTATGGGTCACCGTACTTAGCCGTACGTCACGTCACTTTAAATGTACTCGACTCAACACAGGTCCTTGATGGTCAGTGGACCCTCATCTTGCCAAAGAACCCAAAAGGAATCCTTCCCCCAAACGGTATATATTTACATTTACAGCATTCGGCAGATGCCCTTATCCAGAGCGACGTACATAAGCGCTTAAATCTCTAGCATTGAATACATTATTGCTGGCTCACAAGGTTACATACTCAAGATACCATGAGCTTAAAACATTTGTTCAAAGTTACAATGCAAAAGTAAATGTTTTTTTTTATAATGCAAAAGATAGGAAAAGAAGTGCTAGTTGAAGTGTTTCCTGTACATCACAGATCCATCATAATCCAAACACCCCACCGTTTAGTAAAACCCTTAAACATGGAGGAACATTTTTTCCCCTAAAGGTCTATACATCACAGGCTTCTGCTGGTCTATGGACCCAACTATAAATACCCTCCTTTAGAACACTTACAGTATACCTGAAGCAGTTCGAGTGCAGGTTCGGAGCCTAATTTAGAACCGGTTCTTTCTGTTTCGACCGCCAAAGCACCGGCTCTGAACCAGGAAAAGTGGTTCTTAAGTAGCACCAAAACGTTGCTGGTCTAGACTTAAGAAACGCTTGGGGCGGGAGCTGTGGGCGGGGCTACTGTTAGCACATTTGATAATGTACCCTAAGTATACTAATGTTTAATACACTTTTTCTTTACCGCGATATGATACATTATCAGCACACATGATAGTAGGTAGCTACATGCTAAGGATAATTTTTTTTTGTGTTAACGATAAAATAACGTTATGTACTTTATCGATTACAACCTCCGTTTATACAGATTACACGGAGCCGCACGTACACGTTTTATTCGCCGCGTTTGGATACCAATGTAGGTTCGCAAAGCCTTGAGCATTATCGGTAAAGCGACATCCGCCATTGTTGTTGTGTTTGTGTTTGCCGCTGCTGCGCTAACGTTGCTGGGACACGTGACCCGTTTACAGTGATGTCACACTCGGCGCTGTGATGCTCTCTAGCCGGTGGAAAGGCAAACTGGTTCTTAGAAGGTTCTCCAGTGGAACCAACTTTGAACCAGCACCAGCGCTAGCTCTGAACCAGCACCCGGTTCTTTCCGGTGGAAAAGAGGCATAAAATCACCAAAGTACCCGTGACAAGCACATTTTTTCTAACCTCCGATTAACCTTTTTTCCCCCCATCAAATCCTTGATGGTCAACAAAAACCACTTTGAAAACTTCTTTAAACCTTTAAGGGTTCCAAGAAATGGATAAATACTGTCTTAGAAAAAGATTGTTCATTGAACTTTACCCTTTACAAGGATCTATTTTAAATCTGTCTGATAGATAAGTACTGATGGACACCCTTATGCTTGAACATGGTGTTCGTTATGGACAAACTGTGACTAGCACAGAAGTCCAATAACAGAACACCACTCGGGTTCAGTTTGGGGGGGCCATTCCTCCCAATCACGCCCCTCCAGGTATCACTGTCGCTGCCCACGTGAGCGTCGAAGTCGCCCAGTAGAACGACGAAGTCCCCGGTCGTGGCTCTTTCTAGCACCCCTCCCAGAGACGCCAAGAAGGTCGGGTACTCTACACTGCCATTTGGCCCATAAGCACAAATAACAGTAAGAGACCTCTCCCGACCCGAAGGCTCAGGGAAACGACCCTCTTGTTCACCGGGGTAAACTCCAACACATGGCTGCTGAGCTGGGGGGCTATGAGCAAGTAAGTTATAAGGGCTATAAGTAGATAACTCTACATAGAATCCTACAAAGAACCTTGGGGTTCCACAACTCCTAGAAAGCATCTTATAAATTTTGTATAAAAATTTGGCTTTCTAATCAAGTTCTAATTGTATCATCAGGAAATAAGATATAAACAATACATACAGACCCAGCCGGTTTCCACCCTAAGGTCACACCTACTGTATAGTCTTAAATTCATAAAATGGTTCTAATTGGAGCATCCAAGGGATTGATTATTTAATGGTTCTCCATAAGTCACTGAACATTCAATCATTTATAAAGGTTCTTATTCAGCGTCTGTCTGAAGGGGAAAGAATGATGTTTCCTCCGACGATAAGAGACAGACAATAGAACCCTTTCTGGTTCTAGAGTGAATGTTTAAGAGTTTAGGTGTAGAAATGAATATAATAAAGTGTTTTTAAGATGACGTATGAACATAGACACTCAGACAGCCGATTAATCCGCAGAGCAGATTCCGAATGTTCGTTCTGAGAAAGTAGAAGTGGAAAGTGTTGAGGAGTGCAGAGGTGACTGAGTGGAGGAGAATGTGCTGGTTCCCTGCGCTGGAGGGTCGACGCTCTCCACCCAGCTGGAGGCTGTTCATCCTCAGGGAATTGTGTAGTCAGTGTTCACATTGGAAATAAACATGCGTTGGTGTGTCTGTTGTTTCTGTCTTCTTCTCAAGCGAGTGGTGTTTTTATCTTCCCCTGCTTGGTTTCTCCTCTGGGAATGAGCAGGGAGATGAGAAGCCTCCAGCTGTGTCCGCTTTTGCCGTGGTACTGTATTTGTACTGTATGTTGCCTTGTTTATTGTCCGGGTTGCTGAAGTGCTGATGCTTAAACTGCAGCAGATTTGTAGCGTTTAAAAAAAAAGTCCTCCCTGAAACAGTGTTTGTGCTAAATCGTTCCTAAATTTTCACTATTCCCCTGAAAAGTTAGAAAGTCTCAAGTGCTCTCATGTCACAGAGGGACATAGTTATCGCTAACTCACGTAAAGGGCATCAGATAGGAGAGAAAAAAAACATTCTGTGATGTGATGTGATGTTCACCACGTTGCCCTGTTTGCTCCTGAACGGCTTCCATCAATGTTTATCGATGTTAAAATCTCAGAATGCACTGCAGCTACTGTATATGACTGGGTTCTGGCAGGAAAGCAGCTTGAATAATAGAAATCTACAACAGAGCGAGATCGCTGGTGTTAGCATAAAATTTGAAACTTTAAAAAAAACGATTTCTCCTTATGACATTTGGTAGTCGTTTAAAAAAGGGGGTAGAACCTTGTAACCGAATCAAATCGCTCAGAGCTTGTTGTAGGTGTAAATAAATCGTAAAATGTCTAAACTTCTCTTTGATTACTAGCATTCATTTCTGAAATGCCTACCTAGCTAGCATTCACGTCCTTCTTTAGCTTAGACTAGCTGTGTTTTGGCAGCTCATACCTATGCGAGGAGACTAAAAATAAAACAAAGGGCAAACCGATGGCCAGGATTACGGTTTAGAAGTCGGAGAGCTTAAACAGTTCCATTTATCTCTGTTGATACAGAAAAACTGTTTATTTATTGGTCTTCGATTATACGGAGTCTTCACCAAACAAATTGCTGTGAATGAACTGTTGCTATAAACAAAATAACATGACAGAACAAGCACATCGAATGGTTAAAAGTTGTGCTTTCCATGTTTTAAATAACCACCAGCTGCCACTGCCGTGTTGGTCCTCGTTGCCTGATTGTGTTCACATATTTCCGTGTTACTCCTTAACGGGTTTGTCTGTGCATATAGAAATACAGGATGTTAAAATATTCCCACAGTACACAGTATCTAAATCAGTATCAGGAGTATTTGATTTCTGTTTCTTTACCCAGGAACCCAGAAAGAACCTTCTGAAGTCAATTCATCTCATAATCAATGGTGAATAAACTCAAATAATTTAATCTTTTTTTTTTAGCTTTTTTACATTTTTGTTCTAAACACCACGTTCCTGCATGCGTTCATTCTGCACGTTCATTCCATTGACTTGCAGGTGAAATTGCACAGGTTTGTCTTTGCAATGTACTGGGCACAAGGCCAAGTCCCTGCATGGGAATGGTACAGTGGGAAGGAAATGATCCTGCTAGGCGCTGGAGCAATTAGATAGATGAATGACCATGGGTTTTAATTAGAGTGCTGGGTACACATTCCACTTCATTATTCAATGAAACCAAGCTAATTCCACAGTCCAAGAGCGGGACGAGCCAAGGCGCTCAATCAGCAGACGGCCTCAGAGACCAAGCCAGAGAGACTCAGGGGAAAGGAGAGCGAGACGCAGTGCTAGCCTGAAGGCAAACAAAAACCAAGCTCTGGAAAGAGGATAAGGCCTAAAAGGACACAAATGACACAAACCGGCTGCTAAAAAGGATGCTGAGAAAGACATAGCAGGTAAAAAAAAATGCTACTTAGCAGCAAACACAGGGGTCATCGAAAACTTGAACATTAAGATTTCCACATCGGAGCCAAAGTCCCAGATGGCTCGCTGATGGCAGGCAGTGATGTAAGCGCTTGAGCCAGGCTCATTCTGAATTCCCTTTGAGGCCTCCATCTTTCAGTCCAGCTGACTCATAGAGCCTGGACACATGACAAGTGCCCTCCGTTTTAAAAAAAAAATAAAAAAATAAAAAAGTTGCCACTGCTAGAAACTGCAGTGAAAGTTTCTATATTTCTTTCAATCGAAATCATATACCGTCCTCATGAATACACAGACCTTTCTTTGACTTCCTGTTCTCTGCGCCATGTTATTTCTGACCCTAGCACCTTTGAGACGCCTTTGAGAACCTGAAGGAACCTGGAACACAAATCCAAAGGTCAGGAGGTGCTTACACTCAGCACACAAACACTAAAAGTGAAAGAGGATATAAAAAAAAAAGGCTCTCTAAGCTTAAAGATTAGACACTAACATTTCCTTTTGACTCAAATGTCTCAATCAGGTCCTTCTGAAAAGGAAAAAAAAGCCAGCGTTAAATTTTGTTTGCTCATCTACACTTTTAAAGATTTTGTTGCATTTGTGGGGCTTTTATTCTATCTTAAATCTCGGTATGTCTATATCATTAGGCTAAAAGGAGCACATACCGGGTCTAAATAGTGAAGTAAACGTAAACGTATGGAAATAAAGAGTTTAGTTGAAATAATGCAAATGATCTTAAAATGTGTTTAAGCCTACATGAAAAAGAATGAGATATTAAAATTATGAGATAGTATCTTGAAATAACGAGTTGGGTCAAAATTGAGATAATATCTTGAAATAATGAGTGAAATCAAAATTAAGATACTTTTGAGTCGTAATATCGATATCTTGAACTAATAGGATATGAACCCTTGTATTGGTGTTCGTATTTTTGTTACCCAGCCGGTGTTCGCGGGTCAGTTTGACCCGCTGCATTTTTGTGTTTTTAATTCAACACAATCAAAAATTTGATGTTAAAATACTCTACAGATGTTTACTTCATCCCAGTTACAAGCAATATAAACAGCACATAGGGTTCATATTTGCCCTTTAACTTTGATACATCACATTTTTTAATTAAAGTGCTACTCGTTTTTTGTTGTTTTTGTAATAAAAAAGAAAATCAAATTTAATCAAGTTACGAGTGGAAAAAAATCTACGAATTTACAAGGAAGCAAAGTTTTTCAAAACTGGGTTCTACAGACCCGAACATCGTACAAGGGTTAAATTGAACAATAACATTTAAAACAATACAGAAAGATGTAAAACACCACGTGAGAAGTGAATCACTAAGCCATTCTCTTATTGCTTAAATTAGTAAATGCCAATCTTTGGTAAAAGGAGAATTCTCCTTATCTCCCGATCATTAGGAACAGATTCTCTTGTTAAACGTTGATGTTAGCTTCAGTGGCGCTAACAGTTTAGCACATCATTTGCTGTGTTTCACTCATCGACGTTCCCTGGAGAGAAACGGCCACAGCAGATTGTTATGTCATGTCCCCACACTAATGATAAACAAACATGCTTTTATATTTCTCCACTAACTGGGCAGAACAAGGAAAACTCCTGCAAATTCTTCTGCAACTTTTTAAATAAGAAGAACATCGTATTATGATGCAGCCCCTCGTGATGTCGCCTCGTGTAATGAGCGCTATACACGGCGCAATTATGCTGCTTTTTTCCCTCCTTAA
Organism: Tachysurus fulvidraco; assembly: GCF_022655615.1. Taxonomy (NCBI): domain Eukaryota; kingdom Metazoa; phylum Chordata; class Actinopteri; order Siluriformes; family Bagridae; genus Tachysurus; species Tachysurus fulvidraco. The sequence continues at coordinate 26,940,494 of NC_062524.1, forward strand.
TAAAAATTGACGAATAAAAAAGGTGCTTTCATTTCGGAGCTTGTTACACAGATTAGACCTTATAAGCTACAACAGCGCTAATTATTTTTAGAGATGGCTTGGTGACTTTCTAATTGCAGTCTCGGTGTCTAGACTCAGACGAGGATTTTTATTAGTTTATTTATTTTTACAGTTTCTCGGATAATAAAATTAATAAGCGTGTTTATAAATATCGCTAAGATAGAAATAAAAGGATAAACCATTTTATTTGGTTTCATCACCATTTTGGTTTTATAAGCTGCAGATTAAACATCAGGGTGATAATCAACAACTTTATTGTACATTCATTCATTCATTCATTCATTCATTCATTTTCTACCGCTTATCCGAACTATTCGGGTCACGGGGAGCCTGTGGCATCGAGGCAGGATACACCCTGGACGGAGTGCCAACCTATCGCAGGGCACACACACACTCTCATTCACTCACACACTCACACACTATGGACAATTTTCCAGAGATGCCAATCAACCTACCATGCATGTCTTTTGACCGGGGGAGGAAACCGGAGTACCCGGAAGAAACCCAGAGGCACGGGGAGAACATGCAAACTCCACACACACAAGGCGGAGGTGGGAATCGAACCCCCAACCCTGGAGGTGTGAGGAGAACGTGCTGACCACTAAGCCATCGTGCCCCTCTTATTGTACATTTGTTCTATAATATATATATATATATATATATATATATATATATATATATATATATATATATATATATATATATATATATAATACATATAATGCATGTATATCATTAGCATAGAAATATAT
>NC_062524.1:26946305-26948805 GCF_022655615.1 Tachysurus fulvidraco
ACACAACCCACACACACACACAATCAACCGACACAAACCACACACAAACACACACACCCACACAACACACTACAAACGCCACACAAACCACACACGCCCCCAATTCACCACACCACAACACCCCACAACACGGACACCCCACCACCACCACACCCCACACACATCACTACCAGGACACACTACCAACGCACCTACCCAACATCTCACTACACGCCAATACCACCACACCCAGCAACACACACAACACACACACCACACACAACACACACACTACACACACTACACAACACACACAACACACACTACACACAACACACACAACACACACACCACACACAACACACACACCACACACAACACACACACCACACACACCACACACAACACACACAACACAATCTACACAATATACAAACAGACTATAGGAAAGATTTGACTCGTGGCTTGTTTGAAGTTTTACTGTATATTTCAGCATATTTAGAATTTATGAGATTGAAATTATGCACATAGGAAACACACACACCACACACACACACACACACACACCACACACACACACACACACACACACACACACACACACACACACACACACACACACACACAGTCATGTAGAACATGGCAGTAATATCTCCTGCACTTGTTCTCCTTCCCAACGCTGCATAAATAATTCTCCTGACCTTCCTGCAGAAGGCTCTAATTTATCCTCCAGCTCTCCATCACGTTCCTGTCTGAGGCTGGAGCTAATTCACAATCTGGTATTATCACTTCTGTTCCTGCTAGCTGACACTCATTCAGCTCTCAGACGCCCACACCGCGAGTCGAGATATTTTTATATGAGCAGTGAAACATGCGGGACGGAGGACAACACGGAGACGCCACAGAGACACGGCCTTGAGGACAAAACTACCGGTTCTCGACAGCGGCCGAAGAGAGGAGCTGACAAACATTTTTAATGATCCGTAGTAATCCGTAGTAATCCGTAGTAATTTGCGCGGAAAATGCAGCTATTTTTCTGTAGATCTTCTGACAGAGAGCGAGACGACCGAAGCACATTTTAACCCAGGAATCTCTCAGAAGCATGTTTAAGCAGCTTCTCGGTTAACGATGCACCATGAGTTCCTTCTGGCATTGACAGCCCAAGTTTCAGAGCAGTGAACATACCTGAGCTGTGGTGACAGTCCAGACACGTCCTCCAGGAGACACGGTTTCCATGGCAGAGAGACGAGAAGGACGAGTTCTCTAGAGGAGATGTTCTCCGGCCCGAGCGTCCTGCCTGCCAGCTGATAGGGAAAGGAAATGATCTCATTAGAGCTTGTTTTAAAGATATCAAAGACAGTCCAGCGAGGAGTATCGTATACGCTCAGAAGTATTGGCACCTATTGTGCAGCACTTATTAGAAGGATGACAGGACTGAGTTTGTGGACTTTAGAAAAAAATCTGAAATAATAATTTAATGAAAGTCAGAAAGAAAAAGGAATTTTGGTAAAGTAAAAAAAAAGAGAGAGAAAGAGAGATAGAGAGAGAGAAACAGAGAGAGAAACAGATAGATAGATAGATAGATAGATAGATAGATAGATAGATAGATAGATAGATAGATAGATAGATAGATAGAGAGAGAGAGAGAAACAGAGAAAGAGAGAGAGCGAGAGAAAGAAAGAGAGGGAGAGAAACAGAGAGAGAGAAACAGAGAGAGAGAGAGAAAGAAAGAGAGGTAGAGAGAGAGAGAGAGAGAGAGAGAGAGAGAGAGATAGAGAGAGAGAATAATAATTAGCATGGTGTAGTTGAGAAGACAAGAACATGGTGTAATGAGAGACACACATCAGGTGAACACAGTAGTGTAGTCAAAGTCAAGACATAAGTCAACAGGACAGAGACCAGTGACCCCGGGGACTCTGTCCACTTTCCAAGGAAACAGATTCTGTCGGTTAACTTAACTAAGTGCGGTCATGTCCTAGTATCCTGCTTTGGCTAATATTCAGTGTTTCTGTTAAACAAACACGGACACAATCACTCAGAAAATCCATTTCCTGAACCTCGACTTCGACTTTCCAACATTTTCATCGTCAGTTAAACGAAAGCCATCCCGTCTGCGTCGAAACGCTGATGAACAGATAGCGATCAGTCCTCTGCTGCCGAGTCGTCCGTCTCTCCAACGCTCCATGCATCACTCTGAAGTAGCATGCAAAGCTTTGATGACCTTCAGTCGCTGCTGCTATAAAACTTCTCGCCCCGTCAGGTGGAAATTTACGACACGTTTGAAAAAGGACGAAACAGCTCGGTCGTTTGTAAGGTGCTTAAATATCTGTAATATGACGTGGGCGTCTCTGCTAAGGCATAAACCTGGACGTGAGGAACGTTTAAGGAAGCGACCTTCGAGAACTCGAACATGGAAACAAAGTGAGCTTCGAGGGAACTGCAGCCGATTTTATTAAACAGAGTCAAAATTGAGACACTTAACAATTTTCATATCCAGGCTAAAAATCTAAAATGCATAAAA